>NW_021941229.1:19195794-19410794 GCF_902148845.1 Salarias fasciatus | reverse complement strand
CTTCCTTAAAACCTCCAGGGTGTCCTCAGAGGGAACATTCTGTACATCCCAACTATAAATCAATCAATGTAGCAATCTGATCATTCAGAAGAGACAGTGTTGATATTATTGTGAAGTTTTACATTTCAAGATGGGACGCCCTAACAGAATATATATGAGTATATATCAGTATAGAAAAAAATAGTTCCATAAAGAGTTAACACTAGATATATGTTAACACTATGCAGCAATTGTGTAAAAAAAACATACCAGATACAGAGATAAACCATAACTGTGTCGATGGTATTGTATTTAAATATATTGTATAAATTAGTGGTTCCTGAAAAGAAAACTGATACATTTCAAAGTTTAATGGCCCGTATGTGGTGAACTGTCCGAAAATGAAAGCTGCTTTGCCAACGCGAGATGCTTTGATAGGACAAATTCACAAATTCAAAGAAAAATGTTAATGTTACTTGCAGTTTAATAAGAATGATTTAGTTCTGCTGTTTTTGAAGCGAAAGGGCAACACAACATTGATGTTTTTTGATTGTTGTTTTTAAGAAAGGTATGTTAGATCAAGCTAAGTAGTGAGTAGTTCCTGAGGATGAAAATCTTTAATAATCTAATGAATCCAATGAATCTGGTGAAGTGACTCAGAATTAACCATTATTTAGTGAAAGTAAAAGAAAAACATTTTTCTGTAGTGGGTTTATTGAGACTATAGTGGGACGTCAGCTCAGTAATTTATGGTTCTTCAAAAGAGGTGTCTGTAATTCCATGTTGAATGCATCAATTTGGTTAACGGCCTGGAAGTAAATCCCAACAGTTTTGATGATATTGTGGATTTTAAAGAAATCAAGACCAAAAAAAAAAAAAAAGAACCCTCGACCCTCAGTAATGTATTTAACACCAAGGAAGCATGATGAAGAAACTTCTTCAAGTTGTAAGAGAAGGTTTTATTACCAGTGCTATTTACATAGAAATAATACAGCCTTGTCCCCTTTCCCCCCAAAACACACACACACACACACACACACACACACACACACACACACACACACACACACACACACACACACACACACACACACGCTTTTGTATCCAACATATCTCCATACATCAGAAATAAGACACAGTCTTTCTAGATCGCGTACAATGTCCAGAGGACACACAAATAATCTCAAAACAATACTTGAAGTCGAGCTAACTCATTGTGTCCAAACAGCGGAACATTAAGTGTGATGCCTCTGTGTGAAATGTTGCATTTGATGAGTTAAAATCAGCAATCGTGGGACGGAAACTGCTTGCTTTTACTTTTGAAACCATTTCCTCAAAAAGGCTGGACTTTCAGACCGCAGCCCTGACGACACCCGGCTGTGATCTTTTTGAGAATTTCTTCAGAATATTAGAATTCGTCCTCTGAATCGCAAAGATGCTCATCCGCACACAGACGGGACGCACTGCTGTGCTTTGAGTGAACGCTCGCGCGCATTGAAACGGCGGCCACTAGATGGCAACGAGTGCCTCGGAGCAGACAGAGGTAATGTCACAGATGTTGTCTGCCCCCTCTTTTGTTTTCTCTCTTTAGAGGAAGGAGACCTCAGCTGTTGAAGGACATTCTCCATTATGGGTTCAATGTTCTTTTGAAAATCATTTCCATTAAAACATGTTTTTTAAAAGGGACAGTAACAAAAGGAAGGTCAGGTGAAGCAGTGTGCAGAGCAGAACTATCAGGGCCGCCTGGATGGGTGTGAGATTTGTGTGTGCGTGTGTTCGTGTGGGTACAAGTGTCTGTATAATTGTGCGCCCGTGTTTTGAATAATGGTATAGACGGCCTCCTTTTAGGCTGTGATCAAGAACGCTTTATGTGCATTAAGGTATGTAAAGCTGAGACTCCTGCTGGAGAAAGTCGGCGCCTTGTGTGTGTGTGTGTGTGTGTGTGTGTGTGTGTGTGTGTGTGTGTGTGTGTGTGTGTGTGAGTGGTAGCAGCAGCAGCAGCCTTTGATTTGACATACTGTGTGACACAAAATGTAGAAAATGAACAACGTTTTTTGAAAAAACATATCCCGTCTTGGTTGTGACAGACGTGCTTATATATAGATATAGTTTATATATATATATATATGAACATTAAAGCGTGGATCAAATGGGTCCCTTGTCTTTTTGTAATACTGAGTTGTATCAACTTAAAAGAAGCAACAGAACAAACTGTGATATTGCTTTAAAGCAAAACATATGAGAAGAGAAATTAAGAGGGGAAGAAAAAAAGAAGCTGAGCATGTCCCCTTTGGCTTTACTGTCTAATGTGTTCCTTCATTAGAAGATACCTTGGTGAACAACAAGGGGAAGGCGAGACGCGTTTTTGCTGGATGGATTGTTTGACATGTGTGTGTGTGTGTGTGTTTTCTTTAACATTTCAAGTCCAGTTATCCAGGAAGGGATATGCTTTGGAGTGTCTACTGGGCAGCAACTTTTTCCTGCGAGCTAATCCACTCTGTTTCCATCAGTGGCGAAAATCAGTGCGTGATTTTAAAAAGTCCCCCCTTAGAAATCTCATCTATACTTTTCACTCAACAATGTTTTTTTTTTTCTGTTTGTTTGTTGTTGTTTTTTTTTTGTCTTTTTTGTGTTGATTCATCTCCTGAATTAACTGGGCGTTCAGCCCGCGAATGGTCCCTGCGTGTCTCTTTGTCCTCTACCAGGCTGTGGTTTCTCCGATCTCCTGGCCTTGGTGGGACATGGGAGCGCTGTAGCTGGAGTTACTGGCCAAGGAGAAAGGGGGACTGGGCCCGCCCCCGTACGCCTCCCCGGGGACGGGCTGCAGGGAGCTCGGTAATCCCGGCTCCGGACTGGGGGTTTCCGCGTGGGAGATCATGTCCGTGAACCTTTGGTCGTCTGAGGGGTGGTGGCCCGAGCCCTCCATGGCCCCGGGGCCGGAGCCCAGGATGTAGGGGGACTCGGCTGGAGACTGAGCCTGCGAGGACGGAGGGCCGTGGGGGAAGAAGTCATAGTTGCTCCCCGGTCCATAATAGTCCCCTTGGTATTCTGAGGAGAGGACGGGAAAATGCATGACGGGGTTAGACTTTCCATCCACTTTGAATACACATAAAACATTCACAGTTCCCCAGAGCAGAGTGCGGTTAT
The DNA here is from genome assembly GCF_902148845.1 of Salarias fasciatus. NCBI lineage: Eukaryota > Metazoa > Chordata > Actinopteri > Blenniiformes > Blenniidae > Salarias > Salarias fasciatus. The sequence continues at coordinate 19,407,668 of NW_021941229.1, read as the reverse complement.
ACACACAGCTCCACCCCTGCCTAAGTGGTGAAATTGATCATGTCCAATTTCCAACCAACCGGTCTCCAACAGCCTCATTTGAGTGTATAAACAACTCCACACCTCTCCACCTCGGTTCTCTCGCGTTTTTCTACACAGTGCATTCATCTCCCGCTCTCATTCAGCTCCCAGCCAAGCGTGCGCCGCCGCCGCGATGGATTCCCCTGCTGAAACTTCTGGATTTGGATGAGGAATTCCAAAATGAGATTTCCAGGCTCCCCCCGCAGCCCTGCCAGGCCCCGTCGGCTGAATCCCCCCCCCCCCCCCCCCCCCCCCCCGTCAGGTCTGATGCAGCTTCCAGCGCCTCGCTGGGCTGTGGTTATTCCCGGAGCCACGCCGATCCGTCAGCCGCGCCCGCGCCGTTCAGTCCAGCAGAGGACACAATCACAAAGTCTTTTCATTAGCTGTTATTATGACTTTTGTTTATCTTATCTGGTGGTTTTTTCATTGCAGATTTTGTCTGACTGACTGAGATTGAAAGTCTGAATTCTTCTGTAAATTCAATGCACCCTTGTCTTTCCAAAAGGTTTGTATTCAACTTGTACTCTTTTCATATTTCAGAGTGCTCAAATACAGATTTATTGTTCAAACTCTGAATGTTTTCAGAATTTCCACATAAAAGAAACACGGCTTGAGCCAAGAACTATTGCTTCTGTTTTCTGTAAATCACTTAAATCTCAGTTCGGACTCAAAATGGACATAGCTACTACTCAGAAACGTTGGATTGAAATAAATAAACCTATCTGAAAAATATATCAGTTACAGCTCAATACATTAAAACTCCGGAGTAAAGTTTGCACCCAAAAAAAAAAACTGCCTCATTCTCCTGTAAATTTTACTTAACTTTTGACTTCTGCTTGGGGATTTGCTTCAAAGTGACGCAGCAAACAAACAGAAATGAAAGGAGGAGAGGAAAAGTGACACGTTTAATACCTTAATCCGATCCCAAACGTGTTGCATTCACTGGAGTTCCCACAGAAAGTGTGACACTGACTGGCATGTTTATCCCTATAAAACGTTCTGAGGCTCCGTCTCGTTTATGAACCTACAAGGAAATATTGTTTCTGCTGCTGCGTGGAAACCTCTTTATTGACTATCAGTTCTTGTACTTACTAGATTTTTACAAGGTTTTGTCTATTTTTGCTCAATAGCTGATCAGCTTTTAAATTTTTTTTTGTGTTAGTATCAAAGCAGAAATACTGTTTCCCCCATTTCTTGAGTAGTGGGGACACATGAATGGAGACGATGGAGAAGCAATCAATGCGTGTTTTGGCAGTTTGCAGCCACAATTTTTTTTTTCTGTCAATCAAGCCTGTAAGATGCAAGAAATGGTCTCTTTCCCGAAAACAGTTACTGTCTGATATCAACATGTGTGTTAATATCTGTTTATGTCCTTTCCCTTTCTCTCTTACTATCCTTTAACGTTTAACTTGCACAGGAGAAAAAGCCACCATCTCTGGCTTCTTTTGGGGGATTTCTGGGTTTCTCTATGTTGTAATTGGCGAGATATAAATAAATAAGGTTTTAATTGAATCGATCAGGGGTTAACTTGACAACAAAAGTTGCATCCTGCTGTTCTCACGTTTGCAAACACGCTCATAAGGCTGCCAGAAGCTCCTCGGAGGAGGGTGCTGACAGGTGAAAACCACCACTGGCTTCAACCAGAAACACATAACCCGGGGCCCGACAAGAAGGATGGTCGGGCCTACGATGTTGCAATTGCACAATATTGTGTGATTTCACGAATCCAATGAGCTCCCGAGGTATCCGAGGGTGTGTTCACACATGTCACGTTTTGTCCGATTAAAGCAAACCCTGGGGCAGCTGCTGGCTTTGTTTAGAGAAGTGTGAAACAAGTAGACCCAGTCGCTCGGAAAAGCGGCTCTCAGACGACTTCCTAACAAACTGCAGTGTTTGGACTGACACCGACGCCCCGGCTGTTCAAAATCCCACAGCGATCGTCCAAATATCGTGTCGCCGAGAAAAAGCAGCATTGTTGTGGAAGATTGCTGCATCAAATGTTTTCCGAGCGCACAGCCAGTCTTTCTTTTTTCAACTTCAGTCTATTGTCTAGACTAAAGGGTTAGGAGCCGTTGAACTATCAGATTGTTGGAAATGTTCAAATTCTTCAACCCGACAAACCCCAGAAAAAGCTGTGAAAATAACAGATTATTGTCTAACTCTTGAAAGAGAGTTTGGAAACATGACACACAGGCGAACCTCGCGGCTTGTTCTGCTTGAATGTGTGCCGTTCACACTCACTGTAGCTCTTTCTGTCTCTACAAAGTTTTGTTTTTTTATTTTTGAGCCACATTCACAATGTGGATAATAATCACTGTTGCCATGCTGAGGTAATCCCATGTAAACATCCACTGATCCATCTATCTTCTTCAGGTCGCCAGATTATCAGGACTGTGGCGGGAAGCCAGGGGCACCCATAAAAAAGAACATGCAAACTTCACACAGAAAGACTCCAGCGGACAGCAGGATCATGTAAACTCCCACGCTGTGAGACGACGGCGTTATGCACCATGACACACAAACTTTGAGCTGCGCTTCGCTGGTAAATCAGCTCTTTACTCTGTTGACTTTTTGAGGAAGTGGGCCATTAAATCAGCTAATTGAAAGGACAAATTCAATAAAACAACTGCCTGGAAATAGACTTAACCAATCCCTGATACAGTCGCCAGACTTAATTTGAAAACACATATTTAACAGAAGGCTGAACCAATCTCGAAATAATCATTGAGAGAAACATTCACTTGACAATTATTCTTTTTACAGAACTGCAACCTTAAACTAACCACAGCCTCTCAAACGGCAAACAGACTTCTGTAGCGTCGATATAGCTAAATTCTCCCTACTAAGTTCACATAGTGAACCATCTTCTGGAGCCATATTTCATGAATACTTCGTCATTTCAGGAAAAAGCAGCCATAACAGCATCCATTCACTCCACATGTAGCCAATTATTTTGTACACTGTTTGCATCCATTAACAATTACAAGCCTCCACCTGCCTTCTGCTTCACACCACTTGGAGTTTCTTATTCCGTATTCCCTCGGTTAAATCCATTCTGTTGCAGCACCACCTTGAGCTGAGATCGATGGCAGACTTTATCCCAGTGCCCCAGATGTTGCGCTAGCGTTTCTCCACTCCCTGCCATATGTTCCTCTCACTCCTATTTCAGTCCAAAACAGAAAAAAAAAAAAAAACACCAGGAACTAACAGGTTAGAAATCCAGAAATCCGCCGCATGGTGATAACACCTATATTTATTTGCTGTTTCGTTTAGCTTTGGGGAGAACGACGGGAGCTGACATGACTTTCGCAAACAAGCTAATTATTTGATCTCACAAAAAAGGCCCCTGCTAGTTCATGTGACCTTGAGGATGAAGCAAGAAGCCTGAGTGTGAGGAGGAGGAGGAGGAGGAGGAGGAGGAGGAGGAGGAGGAGGAGGGATTGAGGGAGGTAAGGGTGGGTGCTGAGGGGAGTGATAGCTCTGCAAACTATAATTACACTCACACATGCAGACACATCATGCCACACACAGCCGTTCCTCCCTCCAAACAGAAGCTAACTCAGATGAAGGCGAGGAGGCCGGCCTGAGCCGCCGCCGCCGTTTCTGCTGCTTCTGCTGCTGCTGCACAAAAGGGTGTGAATAGCAACGTGCAAAGAAAGCAAGAGAGACGAGAGTGAGGGATGAAGGTTTTTTGTCCTCTGTTTTCCCCTCCCACTCCCTGTGTTGCAGCCTTGACGGCCTTGGTTTTATTGTGTCCTCAATGCCGAGGCTCTTTAGATAGACGTGCAGGAGCTGTATAGAAACCGCGGCTCTCAGACTGTCCATCAAAAACAAACCGCTGATATTTACACAAATGGCAGGTGCATCTGTGTTTTTTCCTCCGGTTAATATTGTGTTAGCGCCGCGTCGCCGTCTCACGCCAACCTTCTTTTGTCTCAGTGTTATTTTTTCTTAATACACGGGAGCAGCTTTTGTCAAGTGGACTTCACGAGGCTTTTGTTTTTTTGTTTCTTTTTTTGAAAGAATATTGATCCGATATCGATTCGCCCACTGGAGATTCTCTTCCAGCGGCACACGTGATCAGAAAGGAAAGCAGCTTATCATCTCATCCGCAGTTCATATTCACTTGTGGAAACCAGCCATGTCCTGCATGAAACCACCCACCAACACTCCACAAAATCAAATCTGCAAATTTCTCCTGAATAAACCCTTCTTTGACAGACGCTTTGGAAAAGCAGGAAAATGTTATTTCTGACGTGCAAATTTGCGGTCCTTACATTTTCATCCCCTTTAAAGCAGCTGAAAAATTTAAAATTGTGACTGTGTTATTGGTAATAAATCTGGGGCGTTGAGTACATTTTAATGGTTGGTAAATTTACAACAGCTTGAACTGAATTGTGGTTTAATACTGTGAATACGGAGCATGTCAGGTCCGGGTTCGGTTAAAATAGCATCCCTCGTTCTTTAACCTGCGAGGGGAGTCGAAGAGGCTCATTTAAAGGTCCCATAATACATATTTTCTCAACAATTTCACAGAGGTGTCAGAGGTCCAGCAGCATTGTATTCAAAGTGTATTGTACCAAGTCGAGCCTTGCTCCTGAGTTTCAGCCGGTCTAGTGGACTCTACTGAGAACTGGATGTTTCTGTGTCTGCGCTGTTTAATGCATTTTCCCCAGATGATGTCATGAAGGGAAAATCTGATTCCCCTGCAGGAGCGCACGTTCGCTGGAAGGTGGCGTAAGCGAGCGAGATAACGTTCTTCACTTCCGGGGCCTCATACACAGGCTATGCAGACACGAATCTCTGTTAGAAAACCATAAGAAAAGGAATTCTGAATCATACGTGCCCTCTAATTCACTTTGTAACAACCCAAAAGCTTTTTCCCGGGACGTACGTCTGCTATCCCACTGACCGCGGTCGTGATTACGGTGCTGCCACATTACCTCGGGTTGCTTCAACTGGGCAGCATTAGGATAATTTAGTCAATTACAGCATGCCGGTGGTCATCAAGTCAGTAAAGCTTTATGTATGGACAAGTGGATTATCATTTCATTGACTGGCACCGCCTGTGAAGACAGCGAGGTCGCCGAGCATCCAGGAAATGTGCAAGTTCGACGCCACAGTAGGGGGAGTTCTTTCAGCTTGATGCTAGATTGACCAGGATTTCTTTAAATACTAAACGTAATGTATTTGTTTTCCAGAATGTTTAATCCAAAGGTAAAAGTTTTCACGTTAGGCGAGTCTCTGCACAACATTCGAAAAAACACAAACTATTGAACACATACTGACAAAAGTTTCATCTTTGAGGGTAAGAAAAAATATTGTTAAATAGTTTTGGAAGTAATTAAGTAGCTGATATTTATGAATGTGGTCACTTTGTGAATCAAAGTTTGATTGAAATGTGAATGAAGCACAGAACAGTCACGGGCAAAGAGGGATTCCAGAAGCAACAGAACTGATGAATTTCTGCCTGTTTGGATGCATTAATACATTTTAAAAGCTGCTGATAAGCTCTTAGCTGCTAAATATATAAATATATAAAGGGATCTGGGTTGATCCACACTAAAAACTAGTCAAGACAATGTTATGAGCTGCAGTGATAAGTTGAGATGACTCCGGAAATAGGAGGAAGTACAACGACTAATAATCAGAAACAGTAAAAGTTTTGCTTTATGACTCTGATCAGTCCCTGGGAGCTGCAGTCAAACCTCATCACATTGAAAAAATACTCAATATCGACTCAATATGAAGCTCCATCTTGATTAAAACTAATGAGGCACAGTTGGTGCTTTTCTTGAATAAGATGAAGATTCTAAGTAACACTGGTGTGTCAAGTAGTTCCCAGTTTAGAACGATTATAAACAAACACCTTCAAGGCAAATTAATGCGATTTCTGTTGAATTATTAAAATCACTTTTGTTGTACTTCAAATGATACGTGCACTTTTTTTTTCCAGAATGAAAGTGATCTGTAAAGACTGACTGCAGATTGGTGGAGGAACTCATGTTTCTCTCTCACTCCGATCCGATTCAGGATGGGTATCATGTTCACGATCTGCAGTTTTGAATTGGCAGATGGTTCACAGCAGGTGCCCTTCCTGACACAAACTCATTTATTCAAGCGCTGGACCAACACTACTGTTGCTCTGGCATCTTTCATCACAGGCTAGATTTAGTTCAAAAGAGTGTTTAAAAAAAAACAAACAAATTTTAAAATGTGCAAACATCTATTTTTCACATTTTGTGTCTATTTTCATGCTTTTTTTCCTCTTTTATTCTAATTATAGCATTATAGCACTGTGTTCTGCAAGAGCAGTAATAACAAATAAAGTCTTAAAACAGTAAAAAGATGTCTTTTTGTTCAGCCTTTGACAATTTTGTCCGTTTTCTCCCTGATCTACATTTTGTAAGGGAAAAACTAGCCTCTTCGCTGAATTGGGAATGATCCTTGAAGGTTAAATGTAAATGTTTATTACTGAACAGTGCAAGTAGCTCATTTTCATTATGTCCTTTGTTCCAAAAGACAATAAACAACAGAAACAGTCTTTCCACTTTGATTTTAAAATATATTCAGCATAATACTGTTTTGTTGTTGTTTGCTGTCCTTTTTAAATAACTATTTTCAGTTAAAGTTAGGCTAAGTGTTTTTAGGGAACAGCAGATGCAGAGAGATTTAAGTTTTGACGGATCTTATGTCATTGTTAAGAAGAGTTCAAGCCAAAATTCAAATGAAACCTTCCGACATCAACATCTGTAATAAATTCGGCGATTTATTTAAAGACTTTTGGAAACAAAACTTTTCAGAACGAGTCCAACACTTGTCATCAGTGAAGAGGGACGAAGGAAAACCTCAACTTGAGGTCAATCAGAGGGGATTGATTAGTGATACAAACTGCTCTTTACTTTTCTTATTTTTTTGAATAAACAACAGTTTCATCAGAATTTTGAAACCTACGTGGGTTTGTTTGTTGAGGGCGGTGTCGTGCTCTGCCACTATAACTCTTTGGAAGCTTCTCCGCTGTGCTTTAAATGCTGAAATTAGCAAACCGATCTCAACGTAAACAACAATCATAAGTCGTAATCGGTTGAGGGGTCACAGGGTGAAGCTTTATTGTGATTCAAACTTCAGCGACAGGAGGCAGGGAGGCTTCCAAAGCAGAGTTGAAAAATGTTGCTATTTTGAAGTTTCCATTCTAGAAGACTATAAATAACAAAAAAATCAATGTGGCACGTGTCTTTTGAGCTAAAATGCACGCCAAGCCTTAAGCATGTCACCCATGCTGCATTCACTGTCTGACTGAAAAAACATCTGCTTTTGTTTTTTTATACTTCTTCTTCGCAGCGCAGCATGTGACAGTGGGCTTTATTTAGACTGAAAGCTCTGACTTACAAAGTTGTGTTTGGATCAGTTGGCAGAAGCTTCATAGTCTCTCGTGCAGTCTCTAATGAGTCGCTGACTGGAGCGAGCCGAAGGTTCAACTTAAACACGAGCCTCGAGACAGAGACTGCATGCATATGTGTGTCTGAAGGTCACCCTGTGATTCTAACTGATCGATTACTGTCCTTTTCAAATATCCATTTTGCAGAAGAGCAACAAAAATACGATATGTGTAGAATTTAGATAGACAGAGGTGAACACAGCCCTGTGAGCCGGTCAGGAACAATCACCTGCTTCTTATATTTCATTTACATTCCGTGTAATATCTACAATCCATCCATCAGCCAATCAATAGGTGGATCAGTCAACCCATCAGTCACTAAAGAGATAGATGAACAAATACATTTGTGAGAGTGCTGCACTGATTTTCATGAGATGTATAATTTACACAACAAATGAGGCTGACGAGTGTTGCCGAGCTTTCCCTCCACTGAAACATGTTTTCTTTTTTTAAATTATGAAAACTGCGCATCAGTTGCATAATATTAATGCTATTTGTTGATTTAAAAAAAAAAGTCCACCTTGTCCGACCTTTCTGAATATGGGTTGTGAGAGTTTGTGTTCATCTTGATTGCAGTCTGTGTGAGAATGTCTCCACGCTGATTGATGTGAGCAGAGTTTATCAGAGCTGTGTGGACGAGGCGTTCGGGTCGAGAGCAGACCGCCCGTGTCTTTAGATGCCTGGACGCCAGTGCGTTAAAACTGGAGGAATACTTGCAAAAACCAAAAAAATACACCTGAAGTCGATTAAATATGATTTGGAATGATCAAGAAAACAACCAAAACCAAGCAAATAGAGAATTTAACATATTCTTGAAAGTTTGAGCTTGCTCTTCTAAGATGGGGAAGAAGCTACCTGACAATGAAAATGAACCTAAACTCATATATTCCTCATGAATCACATGATCACAGACAACTTCTGATGACAAACATGTGCTTAAATCTTAAAAACCCAGACTCTGACCAAGAATACCAACAAAACGAGCACAAAGAAGTGAAACAGTTTCCTGTATTTCAGTATTTAGTCATGAATATCGTTATCGTGGGAGTATTGTGAAATATTATTTCAGAGCCAATCTCTCGCCTTGCCGCTGGGGTTACAGCAGATATATAATGTTTATGTCATCTTCCAGCAGCCTGATAGTGCACCTCCTATGGAGCTATCAGCCTCGCTCGGCGCTGCAATCCAGTTGCATATTTTCGAAGGTGAGCGCAAACCGGGAACACAGCCGTTCCATTTGCTCCACGTTGCACATTAATATCGCACAAAGGTAGAGAACCAACAGGCGTGATGTGGTGTATTTAACAACAACAACAACAACAACAACGTGAGCTTAATGCATATTGTCACAGCAGTGCTCTCTTACCTCCGTAGTAGCCGTAGGCCCCCGGTCCCAGAATGTCTGGGTCCTCCAGCCTGCCTCCGAGCGGCCTCATCCTCCTCGGGCCCCTGAAGAAAGCGTGCCGCCGGGCTCCCAGAGCGCTCAGCTGCTTCATCCGTCGCTCTTTGGATCTTCTGTTCTGGAACCAAACCTGTGACGAAGCGCCGGGTCACAGTTATTAGCCGATCCCAGCAGCTCGTGAAGGGTTTAATTTAAAAGTTTGCATTTGTCTTTTTTTTTTTTTTTTCCCTCCCCCACCAGTCACTCCTTTCACTCTCAGCTAAGATGAAAGTCGACAAAAACCAGAACTACGCGAGTCACCCAGAGCTGGATTTTTGCACACACACACACAAAAAAAAACACACACGAACCAGAACTGATAAGAAAAAATAAAATTAATATGAATGCACTCATCCTTTAAGCTCACATCATTGATCTATTTCACTTCATGCTCACCACCACAGAGTTTGTGTTGCAGCCATAATTCACTGCAAATTTTTCAAACGCTGCCATTGACTCAAATTTTTATTTCTCATCTTTCAAAAGACTCTCATTCAAAAACTGAAAACTATTTCTTACAAATGACAAGAAGTACTTGCCGCTGGCCTATTATGATCCCACTCCTCTGATACCTCTGCACCTGTTTTGAACTGTATTTACTGTATCACAATTAGTTGTGCCCTCTCTCCGTTTTGAATTAATTGAGGTGTGAATTCTCAACGCTCAGCACTATTAATGACTCAACCGACTCCAAATGTTGAACTATGAAACATGCCCTTAACAAAAAAAAAAAAAAAAGGGTAAAAACTTGATTTAGGATGAAGATTTTTTGAAGGATTGCATAATAAAATCTGCATTTTAACACCACATTTCGGTGCAGGAAAGAGAAGTTGGACATTGTGAGAAGCGTGCTGTTGCAGACACGACACACAAGAGAGAAGAAAACGCATTTTGCAGTCATGCAGATGCTTTGACGTTACATAATATCAGACAAACACACTTCAGTGCAAGCTTAAATAAACTGTAGATCCGGGGTATCGTCACAATTAAATAAGCTTTCTTCAAGTGTGGGGGGGGGGGGGGGGGGGGGGGGGGGGACAAAGGAGGATTTTTAAACTGCAAAACGACACGCCATATGGAAGAATGCCTTTGCATTATAAGCACATAACACATCTTGTTTCGCCTTTGCATCGCTGCTGCATAATGATGTATGTTCACACCAGCTAGGCTACACCAGAGGCAGAATCCCACTGTGCTACAGATTAACAAAAACACACACACATATATATATATATACACACACACACATGCAAAGAAGGAGAAAAAAAACCCCAGCTAAAACCACTTAGGATCTGCTCTCTGTGCTCCAGCAGCAAAAGCAACACCTGCTTATTGAGAACAATCATCTAACTGTAGGGTACATTTTTATGGAAATGCTTCTGCTTCCCTTGAGAGAGCGTTGCTTAGGGATTACATACACATGCTGGAGAAGCAGCGTGGCTCACAGGGCTCCCCGCGATGAGAGCAATGGTATTTAACACACACTGAACGAGGAGGAAGGTGACGAAACGCAGCCTCCATTTTGGCTCCGAGCTACACAGACACACACACACACACACACACACACACACACACACAGGAGGGAGTGGGTGGGGGTAGGAGTCAGCAGGCGGCGGGGTGGGGGGTGGGGGTGGGGGGTGGAGGGTGGGAGGGTGAAGGGGGAGATCAAGGACAGACTAACTGACTGACTGGGTGAGTTATTGATCAGTTGGCTGATTGACTGATTGATTGGCGCACACACACACACACACACACACACACACACACACACACACACACACACACACACACACACACACACACACACACAGAATTGCCTGCAGTCTGTGATATAGGCAGTGGAGAAGCAGGCTGCAAGTGAGTAAGAGCAGAGAGGTGGGAAAAGGGGAGGGTGGTATGTAAATCTGTGAAATCAGCGATAATTACAGTGAGTGCACAAAAAGCCACATCACAGTTGGCAGAGATGGTGCTAATCATCCTGACACAGTCTGCACCCAGACACCGCCTGCGTGCGTGCGTGTCCGTGCGCGTGCGTTTGTGTGTATGTGTGTGTGTGTGTGCACGTTTGAGAATGAAAAGACAGACACCACACAGTCAGAGTGAGCTAGACGGAGAGGTCCAGAGCTGTTTACGCTTGTGTTTCATAGCACAACATGTCTGTATCCGGGGTTCCTATTGCAATTTGGCAATAACACAAATCCAACCTCACACTAATTTCAGGGCCGTGCCATGTGGCTTATTACTGAAATAAACACCTGTCTGCACAAATCACAACTCCTCTGGATAAAACGATAACATTTGTTATATCTGCGCGCCAATAAATTGAATTATTAGAGTTTCAAGACAGAGAACAATGTGATTCTGCTGGTTTGAGAAAATAATGTAATTTGAAAATGATCACTTTTTGAAGCATTGCATTATAAATGTCAAGGAGATGTGACTTTAGAAGAAAAAAAATGGATATTTTTTGTAATTATATAAAAGAAATAAACAAAGCACAGATTCAAGATGTGAATTTTATATTAAATACAAACATAAGCTCTTCTGAATCTCTTTAATTAGCTGTGAGACTGTTCTTTTTTTACATAAAAAAAAAAAAAAATGAAACTGAACACGTTAAAATGCAAATACCCTCCTCTTTGTTACCTGTGCAAGGGCAGTTATTATCGTTTTATAATTACCACTCAAACAAAATACGGGGCCTGTAATAAAAGCAACACAACACGTGACTGACCCAATTCTGGATCTGGATCCCGCTAATAGTCCACATCGTGTTTTGACATCTCTCTAATAGATAATGAGGCTTTCAATTAAGCGTCTGCGCATTCCAGTCAAAAATTAAAGGCTAATTTCACTGATTTATAATCCGTCACTTGTCTTTGTCTGGGGTGGGGTGGATCCCCCCCGTCCCCCCCCCCCCCCCCCCCCCCATCCCCGCCCACCCCCACGTGGTCCGGGTCTTACCTGGATGACCCGCATGTTCAGACCCGTTTCCTGCGCCAGCTGCTCTCTGATGTGCCGGGTCGGCTTCGGCGTGGCCACGAAAGCCGCCTTTAACGTTTCCAGCTGCTTGGCCTTGATGGTGGTCCGGGGCCCCCGCCGCTTGGTCCCCGAGTTCTGCTCCTCGTTCTCAATATTGTTCGTTTCCTTATCTGAGGACGTGGAATTGTCCGTCTCCTTTATGTCGTCCTGTATTGGGTCCTGCAGATCCGGCGATAAACTCCTATCTGTACACGACGACACTGCGGGGGGGCGACGGGGGGGACATAGCAAAAAAAACAAAAAAAACAAAACAAAACATGAGGAAGGTCACGATCCGAAATGTCAAGAAGGAGGAAGAGGAGGAGGAGGAGGAGGAGGAGGAGGGTCCTGGTTTAATGAGTCCTGGACGCACAGAGGACTATGCATCCAAAATACAAAATAAACATTCAGAAAGTCGAAAAATTAACCGGCCAGGAAATCCATTTTTATTGTATTTTTGCCTCCATCTGGAATTTTTTTTTTTTTTTTTTTTTTTACTTTTACAAATATTTTAATTATTTTAGAATTTGAACACATAACAGCCGCAATAAACGCACAAAAAAGTGAAACAAATACAATTTAAAAAAAAAATGTTCACTATGCTTTAGAAAAAATATCTAATCTGGCAAATAATTGATTACATATAAACGTAGGAGTTCTCTAAAATCAGGAGACCGTGAAGCCCTCAGTAAGAGACGCTGCTGTCCTTCACATCCTTTTATTTTTTTTATATTGTGAGGATGAAGTGGAAAAAGGAGACGACAAACACACTCATCCCACTGGACCCTGGCGTACAATAACACACAGCTATTGTTCTGTGGAGGTAAATATTGAAACTATTCGATCGCTATTGGTTGTTGTGAAACGCTCCCACTGAAGGCGAACAACAAAAACCATCTTACAGCGCGTTTTAGAGCTTTTACGCCTGTTTCTATTTTGGCCTATTGGCATTTTATTAATAAGATATGTGGAGTAAAATAAGTATATATGCATACGTTATTGATAGAAGTGAAACATGATTACACGGAGTTCGTTCAAAGAAATGCAAAAGGTTTAAAAATAAAAAAGACGCACAAGTCCTTTATCGGGCGCTTACCTGAGTTCAAGTTGACTTCTTTGATGGCTCCGGAGCTCAAATAATCTTCTTTGCACACAAACTTGTTTTCGTCTATGACATAGAGTTCCTCTCCCGTGGACAGCTGCTTGTTACACACCATGCAGGTGAAGCAGTTGAGATGGAACACCTTGCTGCGGGCTTTACGCACCAGGTCGTTTGGCGAGATTCCCTGCAGACAGCCCGCGCATTTTGTGCCAAACCGCCTGCATGGAAACGGAAAATATCACCGTCAGTTTTTGCATTTAATAATAACAAAAATACATTTTATTTTCCAGTCCACTCGTGGATACAAATTAATAACTGCACGTCGACACAAGGCCTGCTTTGGAAATAATTTAGAAGTCAGAGTTGATCAGATGGCCAGAAATCACTGGGATGTGTTTTTTTTTAACCGAAAAATAAAATAAAGAAAATCAAAATGTTATAATGGGTTAGTGAAAATAATAAAAAGTAATGTCAATGAGCTTTCAATAGCAACATTTAAAAAGTAATAATAATAACAACATATAAATAATAATTTAATTTATATAAAATAAGCCATATTTATTATTTTATGAAGCAATAAGAAAAAAAAATGTTAACAAGATTTCACCTTCCATTTATAACTGCAGCATTCAGAATGACGCTGAGACTGATAAAATGAAATAATTTTTCAAAAGGGGGGGTGGCTTTTTTTAAGTGGAGATGAAAAAAACTGGTAATTTTGATGGAGGTACTCTGACAATAACCCCACGCAAAACGTATTAGTGACAATCAACACATTGTTGCCAGGGATATATTATAGGATTAGGCAGAGTAGGAGCATCTTAGCGTGAAAATCTTCTCTTAATCCATATTCACCAGCTTAAATACTGGGTGGGAAGACTCATCAATTTGATACACAAATAGCCCACAAATAAATTCAGCTGAATTTCCCCCTCGATGGTTTTGACAACGTGAGTTTGCGTGGAGAGAAGTAGGAGGTGGGGTGTTTGCTATTTTTTTTTTTTTTTTTTTTGTTTTGTTTTTGCTCTTGGAATAAGTGACAATAAACGCGTCAAGGTGGTGTTTACAGGTTTTTTTTTTTTTATTTAGGGGGGAGGGGAGGTGTCACCTGCACTGATGCTTTTTTTTTCTTTTGCATATGAAGAGTTTAAGCAGATCCTGGATGCTCTCACTGGGCCCTGCTGGACCTGGGTCTGACTCGGCCCTGCTGGAGGTGCAGAGCTCGAGCACTCCTGTTTTTTTTTTTTTTTTTTTTTGGGGGGGGGCATTGTTTTTAACACTAATGTAGGCTTGTCTCTCCATTTGCAATGGGATCGCTTCACTGTCCCCCCACCACCACCACTACCACCCCTCCTCTTTCACATGCATGGCCAAGCCTCCCCCCCCCCCCCCAGCGAAAAGGGCACAGCTCTACTTACACAACAAATGGACACATTAGGGTGATTACTGTTTCGCCTGGCTAATGGCTGGCCATTTAAATCCACCGCTTGATGGGACCTGCGGTAATATGATGGCCAAGGCCGAGCGAGGCCAATAATAGCCGGTCCCAACAAAAGGCTGATGTGTCTTACATGTCATTAGATAATTTGGAGGGGGAAATAACTCACACATACACATGAAAATGATGCTAAGAGACAAACAGGGACTTCACTTATCACTCAATTTACCTGCAACACTTTTTGGGCATTGTGAACCGGTTAAAAGTCTAATGGCTATTTGTGGATAAAAAGAAGAAAAAGAAGTGTGGAGCTGGAAATAGATTTAGGAGGGGAGGGGGGAAAAAGCTAATCACTCAATACACGTGAGTATACAATTAAGTTAAATGACAGAAGTCTTTTGTTTTATTGTTTAGGGGCTGATAAAGGGCCAAACGCTCCATCTGTCCAATTTCTTTCACAAAAAAGTCTATATTGACGAATTGTATTATTCATTTTTAAAGCAAACAATTTTAACATTCAAACTCTAACGCATAATTTACTAATTTCCAACAAGTCTACCCACTTTGTGATTGATAATAGTGGTCCAATCTGAAGACCTGAAACCCTGAGCCTGATTCTAACTTCATGCTTGAGTTTGTAAATGAAAATAATATTTGTTTGTCCTCGTTTTCTGTTTGAATATATCAGCACCTATTTATTCCACGGGGATTTTTTTTTTTTTTTTTTTTTTGCTCTCCATCGTTAAAAAAAAAAAAAAAAAAAAAAGGTGCCGTTAAGACGCGTTTTCTTGCGACTGCTGGAAAGAAGAGCACAGTTTCGGTGAACTCTGCATCCGGACTCTGAGTTACCTGAAAAAGTCCATTTTGCAATAGAGCTTTCCGTCTCTGGAGAAGCACTTCTCGGTGAGGTTGCAGCTGCAGTCGCAGCACTGGACGCACTTGGCGTGCCAGGCTCTGTCCAGCACGTTGAGGAGGAACCGGTCCAGGATGGGCCGTTCGCACCCGGCGCAGTGGACCATCATGTCGCCGGCCTGCAGGACGCCGAGTGCCGACCTCCCCGCACGGACTGCGCTGCTCGGACTGGGGCACCCCGGCTCTACGGGGAACAACGTCTTGGCTCCGGGGGAAGGCGCGCTGTCAGGCGAAAACTGTCGTAAGGGGGGGAACCCTTGCGATCAAATGCAGAGAAGTGACAATCCCCGGGAAGTCGTTATAGTCCTGGTCCCGTTTGGTTCCTGTTCCTGCTACTTGTCACAATCCACAATCCAGAGCCAGAGGAGGAGAGAATGTTCAGCCGCACCAGCTGATGGACTGCGTGACAGACAGACCAGACATCGTTTCTCAGGAACACAGATATAAAAGCATTTTTTTTCAGACGTGTTTATTTCAAATTATTTATCCCTCGTTCATGCTTTGTTTTGGGTCCAGTATTTTCCTTCGGGCTCACCTCACGTCCCCACTTTCACATCGCTGTGCCTGGGTTATCACGAGGTTTTGCCAGCGCGACGCGCGTCCTGCGCGCAGATTGGACGACGCCCTCGTTAATTCCCGTGCCGGGAGAGCCAATCGGAGAGCAGTTGTTATGGTTACACGTTCATAGCTGTAGCCTCCGAGCGCACCCCGAGCGCACCGACGCGCGCGCAGAAAAAATACCTGGGCCGTGGACGCGGCGCGCTTCCAGTGGCGCTGATAGAGGCCAGCCGGCGCGCGCGAGGCTTCATGGCGAGGTCACGCAGGCACCGCTGGGGAAATATAGAAGAAAATGCATCAGCTGCAGGTTAGACTGTGCACCTCAGAACCATTCTGCCACATTTATGTCGGATCTTACACCCGGAAATCCACAAAAAAAAAAGAAGAAAAGAAAAAAAAAAACATCGAGGGTTAGGAAATACCTGCACAACGGGCGCGGCGCTGCCACCGAAATGAATCAGAATAGACGTATTGGGAGTGGGAGTAGCCGAACAAGGGCTAATGCTACACAGCCTTATTATAATGGCCCGGTGACAAAACGCTCCTGCATCACAGTGTGGCTGCGCGGGGCGGACGCGGGGGGGCCGCGGGGCCTTTTCTCATGCAGAAAGCTATTTACAGGGAAATGCGATGGATTAACTGGAGCTCATCAATAGGGAAAAGCCTGGTCACCCGGCGCTTTAACAGAGTGGCCACCAATCGAAGGGAATTTCAATATTTACCAACTGCCTAGTTTTGTTAGTTGCAGTTAAACAAACAGGCAGAAGGGCTATAATTCGCGCGAGCCAGGCGTTCTAAGAGCATTTTCTCACTTTCTTTAAGGGTGATTCATATGGATGACATTAGGTGTGAATTTTGACTCACTTTGGAGAATTGGAGGTTATTTCAAGATACCATTTGGGAAGGAAAAGACAAACACAGTCCCTCTGACACCTATCTATTTACCCATCTATCTAGCTCTACTTAAAATGCAAGGATAAGCAAACATACTTTTGCAAAGCATATCCAATATTCTTATTTACTCTGTGGTTTTCTTCCTTAAGTTATGTATTCTTCTTGGTAAACACAACCCAGCTCTGATAATGCTGCAGTATTTGAAAAAGTAACGACATAATCTCAGTGAAAATATATATTTTCCATTTTTGAATGTTTTTAAAACACAAAGAATCATTCATTGAGAAAAGTGTGCATAAATAACCAAGGAAACAAGGTACAAGGGATAAAGGAACACTGGTACAATGCTACCTACAATTGCATGCAACCACTTTATTTCTTTCTTTCTTCCAGTGTTCCGGGTTTTCCTCTGTTTACTGACATGCTAAACTGTTAACATTGTTGGTGCACTGTGACCATTACAGGGATTCTGTGCTTCTCGGCTGTGACACTGGGTTATAATTAAGTGTTTTCCTATCAAAATAATGTGCAGATTTGTCCTACACGCAGCGGTGGGTTAAGATGCCAGTTTTGGGTCTTTTGTAGACACAAGGTTGCATGAGATTCCCCAATTATCTTAGCTCCAAAACACAGCGACCTTTAGTCTGTGCAAATAAGGGAAAGACCAGAAAAGAGAGAGAGATGGAGAGAGAGAGATCGAGAGGGTTTCAGGAGGGGCAGACCAAAAAAATAAATAAAAGAAAGAAAAGCCCACAGTGGCAAAAAGACTGGAAAATGCAATCTGGACCCTCTTATTTGAATGGAACTATGTTCTGCATCCACATCATGCAAAATAATAATTAAAAAAGGGGGGGTTGTTTATGTCCTGTTCTGCTTTCCTGCTCACGCAGAGCACCACCCAAAGAGCCACATCCTTACCTGTAGGAAGAAATGAGGGAGCTGTCCGTGGTACCAAAGGCAGGAAGCACCAAGGACAGCAACAGGCTTTCTTCTTTTCACCAGGAAACATACATTATATTGGCCACAATTAGCTTATATTTTATCCTGTGGACACCATGTGCATTTTCAATAGATTCCTTGCTGGTCAGTTGAAAAATGGCATTTGTGACCACTCAGAATCAGAATTCCCTTATTGTCATTTTACAGTGAAGAACAGTGGAATTAAAAGGAGAAGCAGCGACCTTATTTCAGTGATGCAGGCGCAAGTTTACAAAGCCTTGCTTCTTACATATTTCAACATGTATAGATATCAGACACATAATGTCACTTAGATAAAGAGGAAACACAAATTTGTTGTCTTTTTAAAACACAGGAGACATTCCTTCAACACAACATGAACATGTATCCATAAAGCATTACATATCCCTTGAATTAAAAAAAAAAAAGAAAATGCAAAGTGTGGCTCAATTACCCACCTTGGAATGCATTTGAAGCTTCAGTGCATTCAGAGGTCCTTCATGAATTTCTGCCTTTTCTTGGCTGTATGAAACATTTTTTAGAGAATGCTTCTCACAGGCTTAAGTGATGAAGGATGGATTATTGTCATTCAGCATGTGAAATAAAGATCAAAAAGCCTTCAAGCTGAGTAAAAGTTACGGAGGAGGACTCATAAAGGAATCCAAATCGCTCTCAAATTATTTGAGAATTTTTTACGAGCCATTTTATAACAACATTCTTATTTATTTTATCTTTTTTTTTTTTTTTTGCGTGCTTGTTATTTTATGACAGAATGGAAACTTTGTTAGTGCACCACAACTGTTTACAAGAGCATACACACCACATAGCCTTTTTTTTTTCAAGGACCAATATATGAAGTGGTTTGAACATCAGGCCCCTTTTCTTTGCTAAGAGATCTGTATGAAATGTCTCTGCTGCAGTGCAGCATCTCTGTTTCTTCCTCTAAGATTATTATTATTTTTTTTTTTCAAATGCACAGGGAGAAAATGTGGCAGTGATTTAAACAACACAAGTAACGCCTGCAAACCCTGAACCTTTGGTTTTCCTCTCGTGCAACTTTCTACAAAATGCACACACTTAAAATGGTACAAAAAGAAGGTTAATGTGTGCACCGACTGGATCTTGGAAAATATTTTTAAAAACAAGCAAATGCTAATTTGTGTTGATGTAGCTTGATGGTTGCTGTGAGATGAAATAAAGCCTTGAATGGAAAAGAAGCTGCATTGGATGGGGGGGGGGGGGGGGGGGGGGGGGGGGGGGGGGGGGGGGTGGGGGGGGGGGGGGGGGGGTGTGGGGGGGGGGGGGGGGGGGGGGGGGGGAAGTGCATAGATAGATATGAGACATGGAGGGAAACAAGAAATCTGCCCCCCGTACCCCAAATTCACCCCCACCCCACCCACCCCTCTCCCCTCCACATCCTGCACGTGACAGCCCAGCACCTGAGCAGACCGGCTCTTCCCCTCTCCCCCTCCCCTCCCCTGCAGCCGCCCATGCGGTTTCACCCACCCCAAAGGTCTGTGCCGCACAACACACACACACACACACACCATACACACACCACAACACACACACACACACACGTAACATACGTGCTGCACCACATGCAACACTCAAGACCACCTCCAGGGCCCCTCTTTGGTCAGGGCCAGTCCCAAGGGAGAGGTTAGGATGATGGATTGTCTGATTGGTAGCCCTCCCTAGGGCCTCCCTCTCCGTCACCTCTCTGCGCTCTGAATTAAAAGGCCGTTTGTCTCCTCTGAGTCCTCAGCTGTAGAGCGCCGGCCTGCAATTTCACAGCACTCAGAGAGAGAGGGAGACCATTACAGAGGAGGTTGTCAGGGGAGCCATCAGAGCCCGGACACGCCTGAGGGACTCTCTCTTTCCCCTCTATCTTCCCCGCTCCCCGTCTCCGACTGCTCAGCACCACCGACACCTCTATCCCACTAGAGGCAGCCAACCCTGCATTCACAAATATATAAATATTCAAGGCCTCGGTTACATTCAAGCATGCGTGCGCCTATATATGCATATAGCCAGTATTTCACACACCTTGCATCTCATACCTATTATTCTCATTTCACATTGAATTATAAAAAAAAAAAAAACTGCTGCTGAAGAGGAGGAAAAAAACATGTTTATATTTATGTTTATAAGAAAAATATTTGATTCGGTGCAGCTTTACTTGATGTGAGAGGGTCTATTACGTCTAAGAAAATAATAAATACTGATTCACACTGCAGCTCAGTGACCCACCTCACTAGAACTAATTTATATATCAGGAAGATTTCTCCAGTGTCTATTCAAAATGTGTTGTACGAACAAGCTAGTTAAACGAAATTGGTGACGCTTCAGAGGCTAAAACTGGGTGTTGAGTATGAATGGTCGGCATTGCTGCCTCACAGGATGGAATCTTGGGTTTGAGTCCAGGTTGATCCCCCTCTGTTGGGAGTTTGCAGGCTTGCAGGTTTCCATGAGTCTGGGTGAGTTTCCTCCAAATCAAACATGTTAGGTTATTATAGTTATTGTTATTAGCACATCAGAGGGTATATTAGAAATTTGATATACATTAGAATGTAAAATCTTCTCAAGATCTTCACACGTACGCACACACACGCACGTTTGGATTGTAGAAAACCTCAGCACCCTGAGACAACACACGTCGTGTTGACTTTCTTAAAAATCAAATTCAGTCACTTATTGAACTTCTTTTAAACAACTACTATCACGCAGGTCAATACAATCTGAACTGATTCACTGGTGTTCTCAGTGGTAATAAGACAAAACAAGTAAGGACAAGAAAACATTCAGTTCAAACAAAGACAATATGTTAAACGCAAAGAAAAACAACTAAATTAAAGAAACAAGGATGGAAATGAAATAAAATGTAAACATTGTAGATTATGTCTGTCTTCACGTTTAAATTGGAATCAGTACATTTAGGTGATTGTATCATTAAAAAAAGATGGATAGATAGAACTTTATTGATCCCTCTGGTAGGGCACCTCGGGGAGAGAGTTTGAGAGACATTTTTTCCCCACTCTTGCAAATTGTACACGTTTTTCAGATTGCATGATGGGAGTGTTCGGACCGCTCGCTCAGTGCTTTCCAATTTTCCGTCCTCGTCTGTAAATAGTAAATGGACTGCACTTATATAACACATTTTAACCTGAGCAAAGTTTACACTGCCTCATTCACGCACCAAAGCTGCAGTACAGCGTGCTCGCCCTTTTTAAGGAACAACTTTGGACTCCGGGGGTTCAGTGTGTTGCCCAAGGACACTTCAGCACATAAGCAAGTGGAGCTGGTGATCAAAGTGCTAACCTTGGGATTTGCACCTGAGCCACAGCTGCCAGCCTGTGGAACCTAAGCAAAGCTTCTTTAGACCTATAGGTCTAATAATAGAATATCCTCAAGAAACAGTCAGGAATTCCTCGTTTTTCTCTTTAAAGGTTGATCTATTGATCTGCAGCGAGGGGATGAGGAAGGCAGGGTTACTGGTCTAGAAGTTGTGCTACAGGTCCAATCCAATCCCAGTTATTTGTTATATCAAGGAAAAAGGTGCAGCCTCCCTGCCCTCCTGTGATCCCCCCCCCCCCCCCCCCCCCCCCCCCCCTTAATGTGACTGACAGTAAACTGCTCCCACCTGACAGCAGAGAGGTCTTGTTTTAAAAATGCTGCACAAAAGCAACAAGTTTGATATTTAGATTGGTTTTGTTGTCTTAGTTTTAGTAATGTTTCTTGGCAATAGATGCTGCACCGTTGCAAAGCCAGGACCATGCATTGTGGGACGAGATGACTGCATTCATGAGAAATGTGAAAAGTCTTGTCCACCAATGTTGACTGAATCTCGATTGAAACATGTTCTACCTCCACGGCTTTTCTTGGCGTCAATAGATGCGTGTTGCTCGGGCCAGACTGACCACCGCAGCCCGGCTTTCTTCAAACCGCCCCGCAGCAGTGTGTGTGAGCGAGCCGGTGAGCAGAGCAGGAGGTGCCAGGCTGCGGTGGCTGTGCCTTTTATGCTGCTTTACACAACATAAAGTCACGGGGCGCTGGAGCTGCTCCCAGCCGACTGCGGACCAAGGCAGGTACACCCTGGACAGACTGCCAGTGCGTCACAGGGAAAACACTGAGAGACAGGCAGTCTCACACACAACCACACACACAAGCAATTCAGAGTCACAGATTAGTCCCAAATACAAGTTACTGGAGGGAAATCAGCTTACCTGGAGAAACATTTCAACTTTTTACACCCCACACTGGAAACAGGGACCGAGCGAAGCACTACTCCACCATACGGGCCTGTACATTGTGGCTGATTGGTAATGGCCAGCACGTCTTTTATTTTAAGTCTTCAATCATCCCATTTACCACATAAGAGTCAATGGTGAAGTGATCAGTTTGGCTTCGGCAGAAAAGTTAGTTTTCATCCAAATGCGTATTTCTCACAAATGAAAAGGATCACAAACACACCTCCCGGTAGTGTGAGGCTTACTGCCAAGAAACACAGTTGAAGCAAATAAATAATCTCCAAACCACAAATTTATTGAATCTAAATAAAAGGTAATCTAAGAAAGACACAACTCAAGAGCATTTGGAGTGTGTTCAGCAAATGCTTCGATATCAGGAACTAATTTATTATTCAGCAGTTTTGCTTTACGCTCAAACATTCAGCTTGTAATCATTCAGTTTGTTCCTGTTTTATTTTTGCGGGATGGCCATTGAATCGCTTGCTTCTCCTGTGAATAAATGTGCCCTGATCAGGGAGGAAAAGCAAACATGGCTTGAATTTCAACTCACAAATATAACCTTCTCAATTACCCAGAACAAAGGACTAATTTAAACAACAGGAGTTCCCTTTCACCCCACGAGCACGCAAACAAACATGCATATGAAAAATGCACCTACACACACGTGCACACAAACACTTGCTGCTGTATCCTATGCAGCACTCGTGATTTGATAATTGGGGCATTATGCAGCTCCGGGTGGGTCGGAGTCGCGCGCCGACGTGCACAACTGTTCACCGGGTTGAGTTTCTTCCCTGCAGTCAACCACTGTGTAAAGTGGACTGACTTTATTTGGAACAGTGTTAAAAAAAAAAAAAAAAAAAGGAAAAGAAAAGACAGGTGGCTGGGCTGTGGGCATTTGTGGAGAGTAAAAGCCTGACTGGATGGCTCACACTGTGTTGAGTTCAGCCCCCTTCATTGAGATATAATGAGGGAGATCACCTTTCACTGTGGGCCATCCTAATGAGGTAATGAATGGGGGTGAGCATTGCACCTTTGCCCTCACCTACTCTATTAATCAGAGTAGGGTCACACATAGCCGCCAGGACCCAACCTCCCCCATCTGGCAGTACTAATGGACCAAGCGATGGATTGAAGGTGCTTTTAGTTAAAGAGCTCTGGTTAGCAACCAAGAGAGGAGAGGAAAGGAGAGGAAAGGAGAGGAGAGGAGAGGAGAGAGGGATGGCATTTTCTGGAAAGGAGTAAAGAAAAAAAAGACGAAGAGGAAATTGCTGAAATACAGAGGTGGAAGCAGCCGGCTGCGAGAATGTTTTACACCTCCGAGGTAGTGGGAGTGAGTAGTGTGTGCGACGTTGACCTTCGACCTCATCTCAGCCACCTCGAGGAAGGATCAGGAGGGTCAGAAAGCTATCTGGACTCCCCCTGTAGCAGGATTGGCAATTGACATTTACGGTATGAACCACAATGTAAGACAGCGGTGTTGTGTTATAGCTCCGGAAAATCTCTCGGGATTGTTGTGTTGGGTTTATTTTTCGCCAGAGAACGACTCGTGAAGTCCAACTTTTTGTCATTGTAGTGACAACCGCATTAAATATCATTCAAGCTAAAGATTACATGCAAAGGAAATGCACTCCGACTGCATGTCTGCCTCCAGCAATATACGATCTTCACATATATATATTGTTTTATCTGTAAAAAGAGAGCCGATGAGTCTTTGTGTTCAGATCTGACTATTTTTTTTCTTACTGAAACACGTCAACACTGCAAGATAAGGTTTTGAAATAAAGGTCACCTTCATTACTATTGCTATTAGTTGAAGCAAGTCTTATAAATTTGCACATTGTCAATTTGTACAAATCAACAATGGATGGAAGAAGCTCCACTCACTGGGATCAGCCTGTATTTGAAATTAGACGGAACACGCTTGTAAGTCTCTCCTGTGAAAGAAAGCACAGGTGTGTGGTCTGCTTTTGGAAAATGATGATTTGAGTGTCGCAGAAACTGGAACAAAAGGACAAAACTCAAACATGCAAACCCCACACAGCCTGGATTCAAACCAGGGATATTATTTATATATAAATATCGTCTTTAGATGATTTGTCTCTCCTGCCTTGTCTTCTCTAAAAACAGAAAAAAAAAGTCCAAAAGTTTTCCCTATTTTTTGTTCAGAGGTGAAAAGATAAATTGCGTTTGATATTCATATCAAGAATAGTAGCTCGTGCAGTGTGCGGTTTGCGGTTTCAAATAGTCACAACATAACGCTCTGGAAGACATTTGGGTTTCTCTGTTCCTCTGTGAGGTGATTTCCACAAATACGGTATATTTCAAGCAACAAATAAAATAACGACGTCGTGTTTGTTGTTTGATTTTCTAGCTTTTATGAGAAGGTGTTGGTTACTCTAGTAGCTGAGGTTATTTCCAGTGTCAGACTATTTAAGGCTGCCTGTTCCCTTGAAGGGCTGCTGCTGTAAGGGCCGAATGCTCCTCAACAACCACCTCAATATAAGTCTATAAATCTGTTTAAAGCTGGAGAAATAAACAAGCTCTTATTCACCGAGAAGTAAATGTGCCTCAAATTGAAATATGAAGCTTCTAAATGTGAAAATTGAATCGTTTGTGTTTACACATTAACTGGATTGGAAAAGAAAGGAATGAAAAGAGAGAGCTGAATCAACGGGACACATGAATTCAGTGAAGGGTTGTGACTTGAGGTATGAATCCACATCTACGGCGCTCCAGTAATAAAGCAGTGAAGGCATATGTGGAGTCTGAACGGATCCGAGTTGTTCTGCAGATGTTGCGACAACTGTTTCCAATAATTGCCTCATTAGAAATCTGCATTTGCTCAGAGACATGCGGAGGGAGGGACAGATTTGGATTTATGTGTCAGAGCATGATCTTACACATCAGCTGTCTGAGCATTGATGTACAAACATTCTGTTCTGTTGCAAAAGTCATTTACATCAACCATAACATTATGACCACTGACAGGCCAAGTGATAACAGATTATCTGTTTCGTTCAGTGATTGATTTTTAAAGTTTACATGATAAAAGTAAAAAATATGATCAGGTGTGTTATTTGAGAGAGTTTGACCGAAGCCGTGCTGTGATGGAAAGATGGAAACCTGCAGCTTGTGTGGCGTTCCTGACATACAGCGGTGAGCGTATTTGGGAAAAGGGTGCTGGGAAGGAAGCAGCAGTGAACTGTCAACATGGTCCGGAGACGCACGGCCGGAGCGAAGCCTGACTCATGTGGTCCGATGCCACTGAAGAGCTCCTCGAGTTCAAAGTGCTACAGAGTCGAATGCTGGTTTTGACAGAACGGTGCCAGAACACACAGTGCAACCTAACTTGTTGCAGATGGGCCCGCAGAGTCTCCGGGGTCCCCGTCCTGACCCCTGACCCCTGGCCACTACAGAATCAACCAACACAGATGAGGACAGAATAGAAAATACTTTAATCCCTGAGGGGAATTCTTAACAGCGCTGAATAAAATTGACAGAATAGAATATTAAAATATCAAACCTTTTCATCAAAATGACATTCTGTGATGTCGGTAGCTTCTGCTATCAAAATAATACACCATGCCACAGGACTTGTTTGAGGAACTCAAATCATCCAGATCTCAATGCGTCTGTGGGACGTTCGTCCCAAACGAGCCCGGTTCATCGAGATTCACATTGTCTTGCCCTGCACTGTAAACCCTGACCCACACATACACAGGGAGAACATGCAAACTCCACACAGACAGGCCCCAGCTGGGATTTGAACCACGGCAGTATGACAAAGAGAACACAGACAGACAGCTCCTTATGAACCCAGAGCGCCAGGTGACGGCGATCACACACTCGGGCAACAGGTGAACCACATCATGTCACGTCCTGAGGTCTTCTTGCCCTAAAGTCTTCACTTGACTTTTCAATAACATGAGTTTCCTAAAAGTTAAAAAAAAAAAATGAATTTGTAAAATAAGTGAATCTTAAAATTGTGAAAGTATTTATCAAAAACATTCAACATGAGGGAGAAATGTCACTGTTTGTTTATCGTCTGCTGATGTAAGTGGCTTGTTGTGCTCCAATAACATTCATGGCACATCTTTTAAAGCAGGAAATGCAATACAGATTAAAAAATGTAAAATGGTTTAACTCTCCTTTTTGTATTTAGCAAAACAAAAGTCTGACCTATAATATTGCAGGAGATCGTTTGGAAAAAAATGCAATAATTATGAAAACAATCTCGACATGCAAAATGTAAATCATTTCCAGATCATCCAGATCATGCTTCCGACTTGAGTGCAAATGACATTTTGATAAAATAAACTACTTTCAGATGAAGTACTTCTATATGATAAACAGGAGACTGATTCATTATATTTGGATAAATGTTGCGGCACAGAGGAGAAAAAGCTACTAATAATGTTTATTTGTTGGAAAAGCCAAATAATAATCACAGTAAAGGTCATTTCTATCCAATACATGAACGTAAAAATCAATGTTTCCTCCAACTAACAAGGATCTGAGACCGTAAATGTTCTTTAATTTGTTATTTTTGATGTTGCTCCTCCATTACTTTTCAACATTACAGTAGACTTATTCTGAAAGAGGGTTATAATGTCCTGTCTTATGTCTCAACACGCTCTGACAAACATGGATTATCATACATTATGATTACATAACTGCTACAACAAACGTAAACAAATACGCTCAAACTGATCTTATTAGCTTCATGAAATTGTACGATTCATTCATATTTCACCCCTTTTCCATTGTAATCTGGCTTAATTCAAAGAAGAAAAAAAAATCTATTAAAGCAAGTCATACTTTAATCTACTTATAAAAACAAGTTTCTCTATTGGTCAGCTGCTCACAGAAGAAGAAGATTTGTGAATTGAACTGGACTCAGCACCGCGAAAATGGAAAGACCGAGCAGAAAAAAGTGAGGAGGAAGCAGAAGGAGACGCAGAGGAGGGCGGGGATGGGGGGGGGGGAAATAATCTCGGCTGTGTATGTGTTCTCAGCATCCCGTCCTCCCCTGGCTAACCGCACCGGCGGCCACTTGAATTAGCAGCAGAGGATTATGGGCAGAGAGGCTCATTAATCTGGACAACAAACAGTGGCCAGTGTGAATATTTGCACCCAGAAATTGAAAAGATTAAGTCCTATTTGACAATGACTGGCAGGCTCCGCGCTGCAAGAGGCTACTGTTAAATATTCATATCCTGGATTCCTTCTCGTTCCCGGTCTGTCTGCGTGTGTGTGTGTGCGCGCGTGTGTGTGTGTGTGTGTGTAAATAGAAGTAAACGTGCAAAGACAATAAGTGGGATTTTTGTCAGTCATTACGAGCAGTCAAGCCTTCAAATTGAATATTCTCTCATAGCAGATTGGCAAAACAAGAAAATCTCATTCAATCTATTGAATTAATCATCAGACGTCCACTTTGTTGCTGCACACTAAAACTTCATTTAGAGGACCTCTGCCAGCGCTTATTGTGAAGACTAAAGTGAATTTCTATGATACTGTTGAATCTTCGCTTGGAATGAATATTTAATGAAATTTCATGAAACCTCCAATAAAAACTTTAGTTTCACTTTATAATCCAAATACATCCAAACTTGAAATTCATAGAAAATAACACGGATGAAAAATTGACAACTACGCCCTTTAACTTCATAAATATAGGGAGAAAGAAAAAGATTAGACAGTTGAGATTCTAATATCTTTGTTTAGTACAACAAACTAAAATGTTAAAATTTCATAATATCACAAATAGTAAAACATAGTTAAAAAAAAAACAAAAAACTTAACCTTGTTTAAACACTTTGTAAAACATATGCAGAGATATTTCTTGAAAAGTGACACTAAAAATGGCCGAAGCTGCTATTTTCAAAGGTTTTCACTTCCATATTTCGACCATTTTATTGGATGCAGCCTGCTGTGGTCCAACGCCATGAGTCTGAATTCTTCTTTCACAAAGTTCAATGCTCATAATATTTCAGTTTTTGTTGACACGGTCCAACATGCTACTGTGGAACAATGCATTTGTTATTTTGGGGGAATTGGGGGCCAATATCCTGCCCATATTAACTGAAATGATGATGATTACACTGCGCCGCTGGAACCCTTTCAAATATCAGATTTGCCAATACGTCACGGAGAACAAACACTGCGAGACAAGCCCACTCTCTGCAACATACAGCATGTGGTTTGTGATGGTGTGAATGAGTTGATATGACTGATCCTGCAAAGCCCTGAAATGTGCTGAATAAGCAAAGTTCATGAGTTCATGAACCAACAGCCAGAGCTTTTCTGGCCCTGATGTGACTTCAGCCTGCAAACACATTTTTCCCAGAATGCCTGGATCCACAGATCACCTCGGTCTTCTACTCTCCACTTTCTCCCATTAATACATAAATAACATTAAGATTTATGTTCAGGAGATTTGCACAAAACCAATAACAACCCTCGTTTTCTTCTTTGGCCTGTGAGAACCAGATATGATGTAATGTTGAAATATTTAAGCAAAATTAAGATCCAAATTGGCCAAACGTGTAAACATGCAGAGCGTAAATGTGCATTTACCGTTTTGCAACATGTATCTTGGAAATGTTGACGTTAGTGGAGCAAATATAGCCTAAAGTTTCATGTTTTCAAGCAACACCGTTGAAACCGAAATAGAAATCATAAATATTTGCAGCTGTTTTTCCACATGTGACATGCATGTCAAAGCAGGAGGTTACATAATATTTCAGAGCATTTTGAAAAGGGAAAGAAGCGACTCGGCAGTTTTTGAACGCCTACGATTTCTCACAAAAAGAAATGAAACTGTTATGCAGTTATCGTGTTGTCAATCACAGTTATTAAGAAAATCGTCTCTTTTTCCAACATAATTGTCATTAGGCGAAGGCCACGGGAAAACTGGAAGAATGGTTTTATTTCAAGGAGAATAGTCATTCAGACTCATGTTTTAATATTTTTTGGGAAAAGTGGCTGTGGAGTGAAGAGAAATAAAGCAGAACGCCAATTTGTTGGGTTCTGATTTACACAGACGATGCCCCACCCCCTTTACCCCCCTCACACATTAATGACCGGAGAAGGGGACGGGTGGTGGTGGGGTTCTGCTGCGGCGTCTCATCATCCTGCCCGCCTCGTCAGCCTGGCAGGAGATTCCCTCCTGCAAACGCTCAGCAAATACACCTGCTATTCATTTCCTACAAGGCAGAGAAGGCTCGCCAGACCTGACAAAGCTATTTACCCACCTCCAGCCTGGCCTGTGCAGACGCTATCGCTAATGTTTTCCCCTCCGCAGGAGATCAATATGTTTGGAAGCAGACAAACAACCCTGCTCTGCCAGGCAGGCTCTTCCCCGTTTAGCAGGGCCACCAACGGGGGCCCTGACAGCAGATGTACACAAGCGAATCAACAAGCGACGCTTCTCCAGAGTCAACACTGGACACAATCAACACCGCAGGATCTACAGTGCTAAGAATTAACACCACAGCCCATATGTGCCATACCAAGGATCAACACTCGTCCTGTGCGCACGCTTGCCAAGTCACATCAGCTGCCAGAAAACAAACGGCAGAAGGAATATTGATTCAGGCACAAGGCGGGAGAATTATCGCAGAAATTTAAAGCTGCAGGAATGAACATAAACCTGGAAAGCCGGCGAGAGGAGCTGCAGCGTGGCGTCTCTCAACGGCTTACAAGAGACAAAACGGAAAAAAAAAAAAAAAAATAGATTTCTTCTGTCAGATTCAGAGGAGCAGACAACTTTCCTGCAGATAAAACAGTCATATAAGCTCCGGCAAACAACAGCAACAGAACCAGACAATACAAACAGAGAGAGGCAGACTAAACCAACATCCAGGTCTCCTGATCTCCTCCTCTGGATAAGCCCCCGGGCTCTCTGGGACCTCCTCACGCTTCCTCTCCTCTCCCCTCAGCTGCCTTCCTCCGTCTCTCTTTTGATTCTCCTCTTTTTTTTTTTTAATCATCTTCTCTACTTGATGTTTCCTCTCCTCTCTTCTTCTCTTTATCTTCTCAGCTTTTATATTTACCATCCTTTCATTTCCTCTCTCCCCTTCTTGTATCTGTTTGTTTTGCTCTGTTCTCCTAAAGTGATGTTTCCTCTCTACCTTTTTTCATGCCCTCTTTTCCTCTTCTTTCATCCTTTGATTTCATTTACGTCTTCCCTCCATATACATGTGCATTTTCTTGTTTTTTCCTCACCTCCTCCTATCACCCTTCCTCTCTCCTCATATTGATTCCTCTCCTCATTTTCCCTGTCATGTCTTTTTTCTTCACTTTCCACTTGATTTTTCTCCTTGCGTTCTCTCAGCTTGTGTCTTCTTATTCGTACTTGTCTCCCTCCTCCCTCCCTTTCTCCGTCTCTTGTATCATGTTTTCCCCTCCTCCGTGCATCTCTTCGGATTGTCTTCTTACTTCTTTTCCTCTCCTCTCTCTCTCCAGCCCTCCTGTTTGATCCTTGCACCCTTCCTTCCTCTCTTCTGCTCATGTTTTTCCCTCCTCTCTGTTCCTCTCGCTCATTTCACCTGCTTCCCTTTATTCTATTCTTCCTCTTTATGGTCCCTTGACCATTTTCATCTCTTTTCCCACTATTCTTTTCTTTTATGATTGTATCATGCCATCTCAGCTTGGATCCTCTCGTTTTACTTTTTTCATTTCATAGCTTGTATTTTCTGCATTCATCCCCTCCCTCACCCTCTCCCCTTGTTACATTCCCTCTCTTCTTCTGTCATTTGTCTGTCATCTCTCACCTTTGTTAGTCTTTTTTCTCTCCCAAATCACTTTTTTTTAAATCTCGTCGGAGTTTTTCGTCTGTACTTTTCTCTTATTTGCTTTCCCCTCTCTCTTTTCTTCTGCTCCTCTTCAACTTGATTTAATTTCTCTCCTCTCAATTTTTCCCAGATAAAATTCACCGAGACATGTCACCGTTATTTAACAAAACTCACATTTCCAGGATTTTTATTTTCCTAATAATACGAAGCGTGAAACCACCTTCAGACATATTGCCGTCAGAATTTAACTTCCGTCCCTTTTGTGCCTGCAGGACAATCGTGCGTCTGTTTGATTGCCGTTGCAGTATTTTAAATTTGTGAATCAAAGGTAAGAGGGTAAAAGAGGAGGAGCGGGCCAGCTTGTGTGTGTGTGTGTGTGTGTGTGTGTGTGTGTGTGTGTGTGTGTGTGTGTGTGTGTGTGTGTGTGTGTGTGAATGTGTGTGCGCTACCCGCCTGCAATGGTCTGGAGAGATAGAAACACCGAGAGAACAAGTCAATGTTGAATGCATTTGAATATTCTTTCTGACGCGCAGCAGCTGTGTGCAAATGCGTGCGTGTGCTGAAGGTGGTCGTGGGGTTGATTCCTAAGTTCACGTGTGTGGGCGTGCATGCTTGTGAGTGTGTGTGTGTGTGTGTGGGTGAGTGGGAGCAGCAGGGCGAGTGTGTTAAATTGCTCTGTGTTGTGGAGATAACACTGGATCTGTATCAGCTGCATCGGGGGGCTTAAGACCCCAATGGGCGTGAGGGGAGAATGAATTTTCCTCACTACTCTGCATATTACAGGATTACACTGCACCTTTAGATATGCTTGGGCTGAGCCTATCTCTGCCTTATGGCTATATGCATGTAGATTATTGAAATAGACTGTCACATCGTGAATAAACTGAAGCAACACCACGGGGACGGCGCCGGCTCCTGAAATGAAAAACGCTGGAGTGCGATAACTCTGATAGGATTTTCCTTTTTGACATTGTTCGGACAGAATAGTGCTTTGTAATCTTTTTTTTTTTTTTTTTTTTCTTTGGCCACAAATATTTCCCCTACTGTTTTCTTTGCTTGTGAAATGAGAAGTCAACTCAGCATTGCTGATATAAAAAGGGATTTGGTGGTCACAGCCAGGGCCTAACTGCCAAAAAAAAAAAAAAAAAAAAAAAAAAAAAAAAATGATGGGCTGCCTTGAATGCAGCTCACTGGGGCCCCCAAGACTGCCAATATCTGAAATCTCTGGCATGTTCCGGGGCCTCTCGTCCAGCCCCGGGGCCCCCCTGGGCCTTTCGGGCACCAAAACTCGAGTTTACATCAGGTGCGAATCTTTCATCTGTGACAAACTCGCCCACTCGAGCCTCCTGCAGAGGAAGTGTAGGTAGGAAAACATGTAGGCAGAGCAGAGTCGGAGAGTCCTCTGAGTTCGATGGCGGACAGTCGAGGAGGAGGAGGCGCGGGGAGAGAGAGCAAGGAGGGGCCATCGTCTTCTCTTTTCCCTTCAACGCCTCCTTCGCTCAGCCTCGTCTCGCCGCCGCCGCCCCCCCCCCCCCCCCCCCCCCCCCCCCCCCCCCCCCCTTCACCACCGCCGCCGCCGCCGCCGCCTCACCCTCCTCCTGCTCCTCGCAGCCTCTGGCTAATTACTCCTTTTTTCAAATGCAAAGCAGTGGCAGAAAGTGAGATGATTTCTCGGCGGCCGCTTTAGGGAAAAAAGCGCGGAGAGAGAAGAGAAAGAAAGCCACGGCAAGAAAAGAAGAGCGAGAAGAGACGGAGGGAGGCTGAATGGGAAGAAAGAGGTGACTTTCTTTCCTCGGCTGGCAGGGACCTTTGAAGTTGGGCAAGATGAGGAGAAGGGAGGGGGGGGTGGTCCTTCTGTGAGGGGACGGAGGTAAGAAAAAAGCAAGGGAAGATCGTGTTAACGAGATGGCCTCTAAAGACGAATTAAATGGTGGGAGAAAAGAAACACGATCAGGCCTGGCCCTACTTATGGACTCCTCACAGGCTCACTCTTTTCAGCGCCGCAGAGGTGTTTCCAAAGCCTGAATTCCTTAGCTCAGCTCTTTAAAAGGCTTGGAGTGTGGGGTGTGTGAGTGAGGGGCTGCTTTGAGGGCAATGGGGTGGTGTGTGTGAGTGCAAATGTGTGCGCAGGAGGGTCACCCGTCCTTTAGTCACACATCCCGGCCCCTCAATGGGGAGGTCAGGGACTTACACACCGATGGAGGGTCAGAAGTGGCGGGGATTACACGTCTGCTCTAAGTCCCCCCAGATCCTTGTGTTTTCACTCCTTCTCGCTGTTTGTTGTTTTGTGGCGGAGCAGACGGAGCGAAGAAAAGGAGACCGTCGGGGAATTAGTGTAAAGCTCAGGAGATGAATGGGCATCTTATTCGCACCTCTTGTTGGCTGTTTTTCAGCTCCCTCTCTCCACCCTCCCACCGAACCTCGCCCACCCCCGCCCCAAAAACAGCCCTCCCATTCCTTGTCGTAGTGAAAGCACGTTAGGGTTGCCTTTGTGCGGACAAAAGGAGACTCCCCTCCTGGCTTTCATGCTCCTGGTGGAGCAACAAGAGGATTTGGCCCGCCGCGTAGCGCCCAGAGCCGCGCCGGCTTTGATTGGACATCGGCAGGAGAGAGCTCTGCCTCTCCTTTCTTGATTAATCAAGTGATTCCAGTGCTCTCAATAACACCTTCTTCTTCTTTTTTTTTTTTTTTTTTTAACACACTCTTTCTGTGTCTCAATAATGCCGTCCTCGTCCCCCTCAAACATCCCGCCCCAGCAGCCCACGTCTGTCTGTTTTTACCCCCCCCCCCCCCCTTCCTGGCCGAAGAACATTTTGTCATGAGATTTTCTTTTCTTTTTTTCATGTGACTTTATGTTAATCTAATGTGTGTGTGGGAGTGTTTTTGAATATCATTATCAGCCCTATGTGCTTATCACCAGTGACATGAAAACATGAGCAGATCTAAATTAACAAATTTCACCCGAGTTGACCAGGAGTTGACCCGGTGTCTCATTCATAGCACAAGTGGCTCCAGCGGATTTTAGACAACATTTTTGTTTTTTTTTCTCTCGCTGTAACACGGGTCCATTGGACGAGATTGTCATTTGAGTGTTTTGAACACAGATCTCTCGAGCTCATACATTATTCCTCTCCTGTCGCGTTTCACACGGGCTGAAATGCAGTCCCACTCCAAAGATTACACTTTTTATTATTTGCAATGCCGTATCAGACGGTTGAGCATATCCAGTTCACTTCAATTAAATTCATTTCAGCTTATTTCAATCAAATTCAAAGGCTAACTCACATGGCCAGCTTTTTTCTTTTTCTTTTACTTCTTTTTTTTTTTTTTTTTGCTGGTGTGAACCATGTGCAGAATAAAAGAGGGAGAAATGAGCACTTGGAGTTGCAAATTATTTTTATTAATATTAAGTGACTGACTGGTCATTGTGCTCAGTCCACTTCAGCCGCCTCGCTCGCAACACAAGACTATAAACAAGGACATTATAGGGCGAATACGTTAGCTGTAATGTGTGTTGCACTGCGATCATGTGCTGACAAATTACTATTGTCAGGTTTTTCGAACAGGGATGAAGCTTCAGGAGTCTTTGGAGAACATGAACCGATGCGCCGAACAGTTGAGGCGTGTTTATTATTTCCTCGTGCAGCATGCGCTCCTATCAAGACCTGAAGGTAATAAACTTGGAAACAAGCCGTCTCTTAGCAACACAATTTCAATGAAATTATTTCATATCTGCTCTGTGAGTGACAGCGCTGCTGCGGTCAAACTGCTTGGATTTCAGTGCCTTGCTTAAAGGACGTGAAATTGTATCAGCCGATTGAACTTTCTTCCATACTTATTCAAGAGCCACCGCCGCCATGTTACCGAGGAACTGGAACCTTTGAAAGTAAACGTTAAATAATTTGTTCACCACAATCAAAAGCCTTACGTTGCAAATTAAGACATCTGCTGCAGGACAGGGTGAAGAAATGTTTCCAACTGAAGCAAAGGGGCTTTTAAGTATCTTTAACTTTTGTATCTTGAAGTATAGAAGTATCAATCATCACCAGTTAGTATTTAAAAGTTGCAAATCATCATCTCCCCATCTTTAAAGAACCCTCATTGAAACAGTCCGTCAGTGTTGAACAGGTCTGACATGCAGCGAAACTTTGTCTAAAGTCAGTAAAACCATGAAGGATTCCAGCGCTCTGAATAAACAGAGAACTTTGGGTCTCAAAAAGCTGCAAAAGAAAGCAAATTTACACATCAAAATGTTGACCGTGAGAGATCAAACGCTGAAACATTCTGCAAATAATTTCTCTTTCCTGAATACTGCATAATTACGTAAAACACTTGCAGTGGTGCCTCAGGTTGAGTTTTGACCTTGAGCGAGAGGAACTTTGATTCAAAACCCAATCTTGAAGATAAAACTAAGAAAGCTTGTATTTACTTGTTGTGACATTCTTGTAAAAATCAATCAGCCAAATATATTATTTAGTCTTTATCATTCGCCAATGATTATGTGGTGCCAGACTTTATTCAACAATCACAATATAGTGTTTGTAATATGCACTGTATAGTAAGTCATTTTCTGGTTGCAGTGATTTTAATTCATGTAGTAACACAGTTTGTGCAGCGCTGTGACCAGAAGTCTTCCTCGGAATAAATTTATCCTGCCCATGCAAAGATATTTTTAAGTGTTTTTGCACAAACAAACCAGACAGGAGAGCCAACTGCTGTGTTAAACATTAGCTTAACACTTCCAATAGTGATCTGTAAATCCCACAAAATGCCGCTGTCATCCGCTCGCAGTATTTCAGCCGGCTTGTTAACGCACAGAACGGGCTTCATTGTTTTCACACAGCACAGCATCTTGTGCCTCTGTGTCTCTTTTTTTTTTTTTTTGGCGTGTAAACTCTGAGTACCTGTTCGGCGAGATATCTCTTTTTCTGCTCAACTCCGCGGCGTCGGATCTGAATTTGTGCGCCTTATCAGCTCGGCAGCTTTGTACCTTGTTGGGGGGGGGGGGATTTTCAGCAGGAAGGTGGGTGGCTGTTATAGATGCTACAAAGACAAGAGAAAAACACACAGAGCGAGAGGAAGAGGGGGGAGCGAGGTGGTGATAAACAGAGTTGGGTGGGGGGTGCCTTGCAACGATAAATCAAGTTCCAGACTAATCTATTTAGCATGCTCTCACCATTATCCTGTCAGTGAAACAGCTAATTAATTAACTGATTCCACAATGAAGAGGTTTTGAATGAGCCCATTTAGATAATTACTACAAGGAGCCGATTGGGCCAGTCATTTACAACTGTCACACCGGGTTCCAGCATTGGCAGCTGCCCTTCACTCTGGTACCGGCCTTCGTGGTCGCAAACACACTCCGCGCCGCACGACAAACACCGCCGCCGTCGGGAGGCTCATAGCTCCGAGAACACACACACACACACACACAGGGAGAAGCCTCCGCTGAGGGTTTAATTATTAGCTGTGACTAGAAAAAAGTAAATATGTCCTTCTTTGTATTATTCACTCACTTAACAATAATGATGTGTCTTTGCTCACTTCAGAAAACGTAAATTTACACGTATCAGCAGAGATGAACAGAGTTAGGAATGAGAGGTCGCTGCAGTTGTTTACTTGTTTGTGGTTTCTCTCAGCTGTTTCACATTAATGCAGCACTGCTGTCTTTGATACACACCATTGTGAGGATTGTGGGATAGAGTTTCTTGCTCAAGAAGATTTCAAAATATGGACAAGGCAAAAAAGCATACCATAAATAGATGGGAAAACTAAATAGAACTTTTTTGATCCATTCCAGGAAACTGCTTTGGTTTTACCAGGTAAAAAAAAAAACAACCACAAAAAACTCAAACACATCCTCTACAAACACATAACACACACCCATATACCTGCAGACTCTAACACTGGGTTGTTGTCACTAATATAACAACAATCCACTCTAACAACCAAGCCTCCGACAGCCGATGATAAGATGAATTTTACAATTACATTATGAGTAAAGCCGCCCTGTGGGCATGCTCAGCTCCAAACAGGTATAATGCCGTCGACTGATTATGCCTCTGCTTTTTCTTTCATTTTATTTGGCAAAAAAAAAAAAAATGTTTCTCTTTAATAAATTAACAATTATTTGTCTGCAGGCAACATTGGAATCTACTGTGCGCTCCCCGGTACCTCGGGGATTACTGATGAGCAAATATAATGAGAAAAAATACAAAAGATACCATGATGACATTTCCTTCCGCAAACGATGTCAATGACAATTATCAGCATCATTGGCCACAGAGTTAATAAAAGCCGTTTAAATCTCGTTCTAGGTAAATTCCAT
Organism: Salarias fasciatus; assembly: GCF_902148845.1. Classification (NCBI taxonomy): domain Eukaryota; kingdom Metazoa; phylum Chordata; class Actinopteri; order Blenniiformes; family Blenniidae; genus Salarias; species Salarias fasciatus. Next base: position 19,370,471 of record NW_021941229.1, on the reverse strand, counting down.
TTCATAACATAGCAGGTGGAACCACATGTGGATCCCCTGATTTGAAAATGGAATAAATAGAAATAATCCGCATTCAACTAAAGTGACACTGATAATATCTGATTGGTATTTTCAAAGAAAAAAAAAAAAAAGCCACCGCTGGCTGCTTGTCCACAGCTTGTCCTGCTTATCTGTACTGAGCTACTTTATAGGATTTCTGTGCAGATTAAACTTTATGTGACGAACAGGGCCTGGTTAGGGTTTGCTTGGTGGACAGTTTGTCTTGTGATGTAGGGAAATCATGGTTAGAAAAGCAGGGTTGATTTTTTTAATTGAATTCAAAGTTTGTGAAAGCTGGTTGAGGGCATCCGTCTTCCTCTTCGGTTCATCCGGTGCTGCCATCAGTGGTCAGAAGATTTATTACAGCGATGCCTCCGAATAAAACACTGCAGTCCGCCGCACATATCTTCACCTGCGACTGTGTCCCTTAGAAATCACATCTATATACTGGAGGCTTCAGAACAGCAACTATATTTACCAGCAAACTTGACTTTTCTGAAGTCACTTCTTCCTCTGCTCTCACACAGAGCTTCGATATTCTGCAACAATAAAGCAATGCATTTCTGTTTTCCAACTGCTGAGGTTGGGCGAGAAATGATTGTACGCTTCAACTCCAGAGTTGGCCTTGTGAAAGTTTGTCTGTCTGCCTCATCTAGAAATACCAGAAGAGTCTCAAAATGTCACAAAACTATGTCTGGAACTGGCTTGAGTTGAGAGTCAGCTTCTGAACAAAACCAACGTAACTCTCTTCTGCTCTTTGAGAAACTATAAGACAAATGTTCTGCTGTTTAATTTCATAGAATGATGACAATTCGTTGTGTTTTCCCATCCAATAGAATGCAGTGAATCAATATAAATCTGATAAATCTCTCAATACACGTGCCATTTGGTGACAGTAACATACTAACTGTTAGTCCTGTCTTGGATCACAGCTAAACCAGTGTCAACAGGCAGCAATGCGACCGAGCTGACGGCTTTTTTTTTTGTCCCTAAATATTCTGGCGTGAAGATAGAGTACGATCCAGTCTGGCAAGTCTGAGCAAAACATCCATAAATTCAAAGACTTATCTGACACCAGAACACTGAATGGCAGCTTATATCATCATGAGTGACGATACTGCGGCGCCACACAGATACTACACTCGTTTTATCCGCTGCCAGAGAGATTACGAGGTCTGAAATAATCTTGGTGCATTGATAAAATGTTTTTAAAAAATTATGTAACAGAGATTCACACATCTGATTGATACATAGGTGTAGATATTTGCAAAATCCCCCTTTTTTGCTAAAACATCCATTGTGGCTGCTCTGAGTACATCTTTTTATCAGTCTGATGAAAAACCAAACACCTGCTGTACACTGTAATTCACCGGAGCATATATTCTTTTCCGGAGCTGGGTTTGGACTCTGTTTTTGCCGAACTGCAGGTAAGATCGTCTCTGCCACACAGAAATGACAGAAAAGATCGGTTTCTACTGGCTCTGACTCTGAAATAACACTAACTGATTTAAAGGATAAATGACAGAAGCAATTAAACAGCACACAGCTGCAAGAATAAAAATGTTTATAACTTTTCCGTCCTTACAAAATCACTAACCCATTACATTCAGTCGCAACAGTAAATGGTTAGGCATGGAAAGAATACTGGTGTAGCTCCATATCAATCATGAAACCATTGCTTTCTTTCTAATAAAGGTTGATTTTTATCTTCTTACTGACCTCAATTATTCATCGCAAATGAAAAGCGCACATATAACCTATCCATCCAGGCTGCATCTTACATTGCCGTGCTTCTTTCTTTCGTTCTTTCTTTCTATCCGTCTTGTCTGTGTGTCAGTCTTTCTTTCTTTCAAAATGTAAATGCACTGGATGACACTGAGCAGCTTTTGGCTGGAGTATTCAGACAATTGTGTCAATGAAAAGGGCGATTGCTGCTTTTATGGCGATATCAGGAGCAAAACAGAATGTTTCACAGGATGGAAGAAAAAAGTCATTCCTATCTTTTCAGAAAATAACCTCAAATCTTGAAAAACTGTCAGAGATTTGTATCTTTCTCCACAGATCTGGGGCCAGAGCTAACGTCAGGGCTGAGACTTTTACCTCGCCGATTCAGCAAAGCACACAACATGTTCTGTGATATGAGTTATACGGCATTTATTTACATTTACAGCAGCTAAAGCTGTGAATTTAAAATCACTTTACTTGGCTCTTCTCTATACTGCGGCAGCGATGCTCAGTTAAGCAAATGCATGCATCTCAGGAGCCACAATCCTCCAGCTTCACATCAGTTTCTGCTCCTGATACCTGTAGAAAAGCTGTGAAGTCAAGTTTTGTCATCTTCTGACAGAAAATGACAGTAAAAAGCAACTTACTGGGGCCTCTTGGAGGTTTATCCACAAGTGAATAACAGGTAGTAACTAATATCTAGTTGCAATCTCACAGTGAATTCAGTTTCAACAAGCTGCGTAAACATATGTATGCAACTGATAAAAGCACTGGATATGTTCCATGTCTTTATTACAAAAGTAAAGTAGTACAAAAGCAAAGGTGAAAGTCAACAAGTCCATTCAGCCAGTGGCTCTATTTAACTTTTACATTCAGTATAAAAGAAAAGAAGAACAGAAAGAGAGAGAGAGGAAGGCTACATGTTGGAAAAAAAACAAAAAAAACCAAATCAAAACAAAACAAAAGCACCATGACTCCTCTAATCTGAGAGGGTAAAATCTAAAGTACTCTAATAAGGAATTAAAGTGAAAAAACAAACAAAAAGCTGGTGAAGGAGGAGGTTAATTAGCTGTGCAGCATGGGACACTAATACTTAAGCTTCTATCTTTTTAAATAAACAGTTACTTGATCAATTCTGTTTGATTAAGGAGGGATGATTGTCATTGTTTTGTTCTGCTTTTTCTCCCTTGCGACCGTTCAGCAGCTCATTACAGCTGTAAAAACAGACTTTCCGGCTCATCTTCGAATGAAGTTGGTGTAGATGCCGGCCGCTCCGTATTTGACCTCTCGGAAGCCCGCAGCTCATAAAAGACATGTCTTCCTCATTAGGACTGACAGTATAGCAAATCAGGGAGAGAATTGCTTCATGTACTCGAGAGTAATTGCCTAAGATGTGAGAAAAACCCTTTAAACAAGTTACCAACTCCTCGATTTTTATGGACTTTTAATCACATTCAGCAGGGATTTTATCGTCGGATGACGTCCCGGAGGAGCGGCTGCGTCCTCAATGGAATCCCGCCCTGCCGCGTTCATGTGAGCTGATGAGAGGGCACCTCGGCTCCGCACCCATGGGTCACCGCGGTCACATCAGCTTTCCATCCACACACACCGTGCGGTCCCGTTCATAGTGTGGGAAAGCCCCAGCTAAATCCAGACCACCACCCGGTGCACAAAGGCCCAAAGGTGGTTATCTCATTGCCTGAGTCACTGATCAGGGTTTTGTCTTGTCACCTTTTTTTTTTCACTCAAACAGCAGCAGACAGCTCAATCCACTCCATCAGATCAGAGCTCCTCTCGTCGTATCTCCCCCTTTTTTTTTTCTTTTCCTCCTTTTCTCTCCCGTCTTCTCAATAATGGTCAATCCCACATCAATACGCAAGCCTCCTTTCACAGTGTCTATTCCCAGAGGTGGCCTCATTACCCCGGGGTGTTTTGTTTGTTTGTTCCTTGGTCAAAGAAGCTGAATTGAGCAGCCGGCAGGGGTGCACCGGAGGGAGGAGAGGGGCAGAAAGGGACTGCGAGGGGGGGGACTGAAGATGTGGTTTTAGCGGGGTGGGAAGGACAGGGGGCAGAGGACACTGCAGTCTCCATGGTTCTAAAGAGGATTGACCAGCAGACCGAGGTCCACGGAAGATTACTTCCATCAGTGATTAAGACTGAAGAGAGAGGTGGAAGCAGAGTGGGTATGCCACATGTTAAATTTGGCACACATGTAGTGTTTTCATTTGAATAAACAAACAAAAAAATACATTCATTAATTCAAGAAAAACACTACATATTGAACTTTCAGTGTGTATTGATGCAAAGCTCTCCAGTTATTCCTCTCTAAGTACAAGGAGGAAGATGCTAATTTACTGTTTCAGATTTAGGGAGCAATCATAGCAATGACCACAAATGTAAGGAAACAACAACTGGAATGTATTTTTACTGCTGGCAAATTGCGTCCAACTTGAACACACGAACAAGAGGTCACGCAGGGTAAGTGAAGTTTGACTCAACAAATAACGCCTCTCTCATCTGAGATGTTCGAGCAGGACTTTTGATGGTTGATGGAAACAGTAAACTTCTATAAAATGTCCTTAAGTGAACATTTTTAAAAAGGCAAAAAAAAAAAAAAAAAAAGGATCCATCAATAATAATTTGTTTTGATAAAATGATTATTGCAGCTACATTTTGCTTTTAAAAGCAGGGTTTTGTGCTGAAAAGCCCTACATTAGTGCTCTTTGGTAAAGGACCCGTCACCCGGAAATATTATGGATCATTGTGAAGTGTTTTAAAGCTTAAGAAAAAAATAAATAAAAGAGCTATAAGCATATATACCGACTCCATTAGAGTTGCCTTTCATGAGGCGACTTTCAAAGAAATTCTTATTTACATTATATCAGCAATACATGCAGCCAGCAGGCTCACATCACATCACAGAAACTCCTTTCCGTTCCTAACTCTATAAGCCCTCTTCCTTTTAGATAAGCATACGAGTGCACTGACTGCACGTAATTTGACATCAGCTTCATTCACGTGTGGGTCATTTGTGTGTCTATATATAAAACTTTGTGACCGGCTGACGTTAGCAGGTTTAAACTTAGAATTGAACTCAGATATGTATAGAAATCGACACTTTAAAGGCGTTTACTCTGAGAAACAATTACTGTAATGTCATTTATGTTACATGAAACACAGAAAAGCATCTCGGATTCCCTTCGTGCCGTTCAATCTGCTAATATCTCCCGGGCTTTGAACGCGCACGGGACGAGTTGGTGGTTTTTCTTCTTATTCTTGCAGATTTGAATGGAGAATGGCACATTCGCGCTCACCTGCACAGACACACACTTTGCACCTTGTGAAGGACACGCAGGCCGATTAATTACTAGGAGCAGGTCATTTTAAATCTGGTGGAAGGACAGCCTGTTGTTCCTGCAGAATGGGTTGTAATTAAAGGAAGCCGAGCTGCGGCGGCGGAAAAGGCCACACATCAGCCCCTCGTGGGCCTAAGATGCCACTGATGGGAATTTATGGGCCCCCCCCACCCTCAACTCCCCCCTCACCACTTCCATCTCCACCTCCCGGCCTTGCCAGTGTACGTGCTCATTGCGCAGTTTAACGCCAGACACGTTAACTTCTTCAAAATAAAATCACCTGCCGGAGCCCTCGCCGCCGGAGAACGCTGTTTAACTGCACGGGCGCAAAGAAACGTGAGAGTTCACTGAGGACTCTCTGTGAAAAGCTGGGAAACGCTCTTATGTATAGAAAAAAAAAAAACATTCGCCGCACATCATGCAAATATAATATGTGTTAGCTCAGGAGAGGTCACTCTTCTGAGCTAACGCCAGGAGAAAAAAAAATATGCAGTCCCAGTCAATGGGACGCAGAGGAGAAAAGGCATAAATCAAGGCTCACATGCACAAGGAGCGCAATTTAGTATAGACAAATGTGAGCATGCTCTCTTCCCAAACAAAAACCGAATTGATTTTTTGACTCCTCTTCAGCAAAGGGAAGGGGATTTATATTTGAACAAGCCCAAAGTGTCTACCGTACTTCACTGGGCAATGAAAACTGCCGACTGGATATTAAACTACCCTCCTCTCACGCTCTCTCTCTTTCCTCTTTTTCCATTAAAAAAAAAATCTATTTCACCTATTATTTTCCTCATTTCCCCTTTTCTTTTCATGCTCATCTTCATGACATAGACGTCTTTTCTCCACCCCCCCCCCCTCCTTCTCAGTCCGAGCTGCCCTGTCTGAGCCTGCCTGTTTTTACCCCTCTGAGCATTTTTACACCTCCATCCCTCCTCTTCCTCTGTTCACTTCTTTCCCTATCGCTCCATAAAACACTCCCTTCTCCCCGCTGCTTTCTGACGTCTCTCCTTCCACCTCCATCCATCTCCTCCTAACTCTCCTCCCTCCCCGTTCCCTCTCTCTATCCCCTCCCAGCTACCCCGCCGCCGCAAAACCGCCGCCGCCGCCGCCGCCGCCACCTCGCTCGCTCTCACAGCCGTTCACTCCATTTTTCTGCACATGAGATTTGCCTAACAATAAGTGGCTCTGCCCAAGGTCAGATAAGAGAAGCACAGCCCAGGAAGCCACAGCCACTGTTTCTTTCATCCTTTTTTTTTCCTCTCCTCACAGCTTTCGAATTATCTCTGCAGCACATAATAATAATTACTGAGGACGGCAACATAGAGATAAGAATGCAAGAGCTGAAATGGTGAGAGAGAGAGAGAGAGAGAGAGAGAGAGAGAGGGAGAGAGGGAGAGAGAGAGGGAGAGAGAAGGGGGACAGGTTAGAAAAACTACAGAGGCAAGAAGGAGCGTTGTAAAGGTATATTAGAGAGGCTGTGAGGCGTGAGAGAATAAGGATGGAAGGTAGAAGTCAGATGACAATGAAGAGAGGCAGAAAGAGTAGCAATACTGAAGAAATCGTGGAAAGAGCAGCCGAGAAAATGGAAATGATTAAAAAATGAAGCCCGTGTTGTTCTATATTTTTCTTGGAGTCGGACAAAATCCAATAAAAAGACTAAAAATCAAGGATGCATGAGGATTTTTTTTTTTTTTTTTTTTTGCTGTGCTGTCAGTCCCTCTCGGGGTTCATGCTATGTTCAAAGGATCCCGCTGAAAGAGAAGTTATTGTATGGAAGAAAACAAAGCTCAGTTATTGTTAGCAGAAACTGCTGTAGACTCCGGGCTTCATCAGTCTTCACTGGAATAGAAGGACAATTTGATGGGCTATTTTCAGAAAAAGCTTCCTATTTACTATGAGCTGGGTGTTCATCTTAGTTTTTAGGCCACACTCAATCTGTCATTACCAGAGAAAAATGCCATTTTTAAAAAAGAAAAATAAAGAAAGAAATGTTCTGGCAATGCTGCAACTTTTGGCATTGGTGAGTGATGAACGCGCACCTGTTGTCTTCAACGAAGAGTGGAGCATTAAAATCCTGTTTTGCATTGTTCCCAAACCAGCTCAGTCCTCCTGACACCATCAAAGATGTCTGACTGTACGTAACATTATCATTAACCTGTGTACACTCCACACGTAGAAGGATAAACCATCAAAGAGATGTCAGTTTACCTGGAAAGCAAAGCTCACTACATGCATTTTACTGCACTTTAATCAAAAAAAAAAAAAAATTACCCTTAAATGTTTGTTTTCAATCCCAGTTTTAAATCCATCTAAATGGTATTTCTTTTCTCGGTTGCTGAAATGTGCCGTTATGTCCATTTTGGCGGCAGGGATTCATTGCAACATCTAGTTTATACTCAGTACGACTTCAATAATTAGTTTGTGCGTCTCCATGGCTATTCTAGTTGGGATACTCTCAGGCTCTGGTGGTCATGACTTGCCTAAATTAGGTATTAAAGATGAGTCTGAAGTTCAAGACGAGTGTGAAGTTAACCTATTATAAGTTTTAAGATCGTCTGTTCAAAAAAAAAGTTGTCCCACTGGATGAGAGATCAGCAAACACTTTGGTTCCATATTATTATTATTTTTTTACTCTTAATTTGCAGAGACTACTTCAAATACGTGAACGCTCAAAATAGGCTACAGAGGAAAGAATAAATGGGGTATTAGAAGGTAATCATTGTCTTAGACAATCTCATACACAGCTGAACACAAATATCTTCATTAATTTTTGTCAAACTTGAGCTCGGTGTCGTCAAATCCCAGAGCGGAAAAAAGCAGAGTGGACACCAAACAAAGGAAATTGCTTTCTCTCTTTTTAATGCTAGCATGTGGCTCGGTAGCGTTGGTGCACCTGTGACAATACGCCGCTCACTGTCACATCAGACCTGCTCTCCACAGGGGTCAAATTGCCATTTTGCTACAAGATGAAGTGTCTCCTAAATTGATTATACTTCCACAATCACCCTCGAAAAAAAAAAAAAAAAAAAAAAAAAAGAAAAAGAGGGAGAAAGAAGACAATTTCTCTTTTATGAGTTGCTACACCTGCACACACACTCGTCTGCGGGGCCGACCGCTGCGCGCCGCCGCCACACCAGACCTGCAGGGCGTCGGTCGGAGCGTTCTTATTAAGATTTTGTGAAGTTATGATTATCTTTGTGCACAGGATACATTTAAACAAAGAGCAAGGCCAACACACATACATGCACACACACACACACACACACCTGCACCAACCAATCCTGTTCCTGTTGCCGTCCTGCCCCACCTAACCCTTGACCTCTATATCTGAGGGAGCAGGGTAAGCTTGCTAGTCCCCGAGCTGCTGCTCCGCGCACATACACACTCTTCGCCGCCGCCGCCGCCGCCACCTCCACCTCCACCCACCCATGTCTCACCCCTCAGTACTCCACCCCCAACCCCCAGAGGACCTGCTATCAGCTGGGCTGAGCCCTTCTGCACCAGCCTGATATCCAGGCAGGATTGGAGGGAGGGGCGGCGGCTGGGTGGAAGTACAGAGAGCTGTGATTTACAGTGAGAGACAGACAGAGAATAAGAATCAGGCTCTTTCTGTAGTTCTGTTTGCTGTTCCCGTCTGTTTGTCTCTCGCCTTTGTGCGCGGCTCCCATACGTGTCTGTGTACGTCCTTCTTCCCTCTCCGCGTGTAGCGATGATTATCACTAATGTATTATTACTTCAAACGACGGCAGATTAGCCCCCACCTCTGCCGCCCCAATCCTTCCCCCGTCTCATCCCCTCTCGCCGTCCAGCCGCTGCCCCAGCGTCACCCCTCGGAGTGTCGGGTGTAGTAATGCCATTCTGGCCACTTCTTATCTCCCGACTCAGGCCCTGTCACCCAGCTGACCCATGAACTAACCATCAAGAGGGGAGGACGAGGATGAAGAGTAGGGAGGGGTTCGGGGAGTTTGAATGGTCGCCTCAAGAGCGAATGGTGATGCTAAAAAGCAGAGTGGGATGGTTTGGAGCGAAGAGGGCTGTTCGCTTAGATATCAGTTAAAGAATAACTTAATTACCAAAATGTAGCCTCAGAACTAAAGAGAAGCTTGATGGGATATCAAAAACCTAACATCGGTCTGGAAATGTGCACATTCTCATCTTTAAAGATCTTTTTGCTGTATCTGTGGAACCAGACTGCAAGATTCAAGCTTGCAATACGTCACTCTGCATCCTGCAATACAAAACACTTTCCTACCTTCAAATACGTCCTGACACACACTCAAAACTACACTCCGCGTACTCCCAAAATCTGGGAATGTAGTCATATTGCTTTTGAATGATATTCATCTGAATGGCTTCAATACCAAATGGTTTGAAAATCATCCTCATTTGGCAAAGAAAAATGTTGAAATTGACATGACTTGAACATTTCAGTGGACTCTTTGAATTTTTTTCTTGGGCTTAAGACACGAGTGCATCAAATAGTCCATTCACTCTGCTCTCCTCCAATTATGGAGTTTCTGCTTCTATTTGTCTCTGGAGGATGATAAAAAGAACCTAAACTTGACCCCATGGCGCACTATCAGTGGGCTTCACGTTTCACTTTTACAATCCATCCTTTCAGTTTGCTAATCTTTTTATAACTACATGATTATCTACATATAACTCTGATCCTTCAGAGAGAAGTGAGAATGTTCAAGAAAGATGTATGCGTTAATTGTGAACGCTGTCAATAAAATGTGCAGTAAAAATAAAGTTGAACTTGAACTGCTGCGCTGAATGCTCCTTTCATACACTGGGTGGCACTGCTCAGTCACTGTAGTTTAGGGTTTTCTGTATTTTACTTTTTTGGCAGTTTTTAGTCTCTAAGAATCCGCTTGTTTGATCGGACAAATACAAAATAGATCCTAAAGTGTCTCAACACACCACCATGTGGTAAGAAGTGGTATAACATTCCAGAACGAGCGAGGACGAGGTTTAGCGTTCAGTAACCTCAAAAGTTTAACTCGCCGCGCAAAACAGAAAAAAGTTCAGTTGATGATACTACTTTTATGAATTTCATTAAATTTATTAGATTTAATGACACTTATTTTCTTGCATACATCATCTTAAATTCACAAATATTTATTAATCTGTCCTCAAATTTCTGTAGCGGTTGTTGTTTCAATCAAAATTTGTACACTGAAATTTTACAACAGAAAATTGTCAAAGAAACACAATCATAATGTCATTAATAAAACTGGGGGAGGAACCAGGATCTGTCTTAAAAACTGTATTCTCCTTGTTGTTGCTCATAACAGTTGAATCTCTGTCTCTTGGGTAAAACTGGTGGCTATAATCCATCAAGATCAAGCCCCCCACTGTTCCATCATTCCTCATCGAGGTTTCAGAAAACCTACAGGCAGCTCATTTTTTTGCAACTTTCTTCAATGACCTAAAACCAGTGAACTTGATACTAAATAGATACTTCTTTGTTTTTCTTAAGCTCACATTCATAGACAAGGTCTTTATCAGATGTCTCATTGTCTCTTCAATCCTTAAGTTAAGCTCATCCTGATGTGGCGGCATTTTAGTAAATACAAAGCCAGTTAAGAAAGATGCTATATCGTATTTAAGTTTGAAAAGCCAGTGATGTTAACTTTTATGATGATAACTTATAAACCGCTGGTGCATCTGTCTTTTATCCATTTCTTAGTTTAATGGTAAAAGTGCATGGAGGTGAACACAGACGGGGGGGAAAACTGCTGCATTTTCTAATTATTCTGTTAAAGGATACGGTTGGAATGAATACGTTATGGCATTTTGAGTTTTTTAAAAGTTTGCAATTTGATGATCAGCTTTATAGAATGGTTTTGATTAAGGAATGTTATGACTATTGGAGAAAACTGGAGGCTGTTTCATCACGAGCTGATGAGGCTCCACAGGACTGTCAAATATAACCTGTGAAAAGATTAAAATGTAGAATTTCAGCAAAATATTGCCAACCTAAAAAGATTTTTTAAAATTAGGTACAGTTGTTAGGCTGCTAGCTACTTTAATAGACAAATGACATATTAGTATAGCACCATAGCTGAATATGTGGATTTTCTTTTTAATCTTAACATTAATCAGTGTTTTTATCATACAGTTGAGAGTGAATTTGTTGTATTAAATGGAGATAAAACAGAAATGACAGTCAAATCTCTCATATTCACCACAACAGCTACTTCATGAGAGAATTCGGCTGAAGCCAGTGAAATTTCTGCAGATATTTTCCAGAAGATGTTGCGAAACAGACGTTCCTTCCAAGGTCTGCTCAGGATTTGACAGCAGTTGTACATCTGATTTGCATACGTACGTTCCTGAGCAAAAATCCAACAGCCTCCCGTCTGATTCGGTGGCAGACCTTATCTCGGCGTGTTTTTTTTTTTTTTTTTTTTCTTCCCAGCTCGAACCTGCCAATGACTGACTGTTAACCCTTCAGAAATTCATCATTTGGCCACATTGATTAAAAGATGAGTGAACTTATTATGCATTAAAGCGTCATGTCAAAGCCCTGGCACGGCAAGATAGTGGCCTTATCTCTCCTCTACCTGATAAGAGACAACATGGGAGAGAGACAGGGCGGCAGCAGCAGAGGGGTGGAGGAGGAGGAGGAGGAGGAGGAGGTTGTAGGGAGGTGGAGAGAAAGAAGCAGAGCTGGAGGAGAGATACAAGATGGGAGGACGGGGGGGGGGGGGTAAAGGGTGGCGGGAGGTGGAGAGGTGTAGAGGTGGCGGCTGTGGAGTTGTAATAAGGAGGGAAGGAGAGAGAGGACGGGGAGGCTGGGGTACATTCAGAGCAGAGAGGAGGGAGAGAAGAAACTGAGAGGGACGGCAGGAGAGATGAGCGACTGCACCGGGGCATCTAATGTCGCCTCCGTCATGGCATCGGCCTGCCTCCATTCACTCTGCCTTCTTACACCGCTTTCAATTTGCATTTTCCTCTATTTTCCTCTCCACCGTCCAATGGTCTGTCTCGCTTTTTTTTCCATCCCCTTATTCTCTCTCTCTCCCTCTCTCTCTCCCTCTCTCTCTCTCTCTCTTGCGCCTGCTCTCCCTCTTTTCTGTAGGTCTTTGAAGGGAGGTCATGAGGGAGACAATGCAAACACAGGCCCTCTGAATAGAGAATGGGAAGAGGACAGCTGTTGGAGATGACAGCGATGGCTGTTAAAACGCAATCTGTCTCCCTTCCCACCGGCCTGTTGCAGACATGCACACACACACACACACACACACACACACGCACACACACATCATGCGCACACATGCGTCCAAGCAGACCGCGACTCACATCTTTTCACGGAGGCCACAATGTCACGGCGACACTCCCAACTGTCAAACACGAGTGTGAGAGCACACACTTAACAGCATGTGCCACTGCACACACATATGTAAATGCACATGCGTTGTATAATGCGCCGTTGGTGGCACACATGAACAATGAGCGCACGGCCAAACACATCTACGTTAAACACTTGTGTATCATGAGTCCAGCATCATGGATGCTCAGTTTCACTGTGTATCATTTGCTGACAGCATTTGAAAGAGAGAATATAACCTTCCCTGCATAAACAATCACACATTTTGCACCAAGCAGATGCGGTTTTTGCTGTAATTGATTAATTTGCTTTTAGCATTGCATCCTGCTTTTATGTTTTGAACACAGACTTGCTTTTCTTGCGACAATGTTGCCTTCAGTCTAGAAAGGGCACGGGAAGATGACGGGAATTTATGTTTTCTGCCACTTTAGGGCTGCATAATGATGTGAACACAACATAAATATACAATCTCCCTTAATATATTCACAAACACTATTATTTTTCCCATATTGATCAGGTACATTAAAAAATTTGTATTCATTTGGAGTATTGAAAGCATTTGATGACTGTCGTCCAATACTCTGTTACAAACAATAAATATTCGTCAGGTAAAAACTCCACTATATTCAGGATCTGTCCAGTAAGGCTCATATTTTTATCCTCACTGCATCTTTACAGTAAATCTTGCATGCTTGGTATACAGTCAGCTCATCTAGACAGTCTCTCTGTGCCGGGTTTGTATCTTCTGTCTCTGCACGTGTGAATTTTAAACTCCAGCTTGCTCCTCAAATCCAGGCTGCTGGTATGTTCCTGAGTGGCTGTGTGTCTCTGCGTGAGCTCTGTGATGGGCGGCGTTACCTGTCAGAGCCTTTTAAATGCCAGCTGTGGCGTGAGGTCCAGCTTCTGCAACCCTGCTTTGTATGAGCAGGATTTAAAAGATGGATGGATTGTTGAGAGCAAATGGAGGTGCGGTGATTGAGTGGACGTGTGAGTGTGACCTCACCTGAAGACCCCAACACTAAATGATTCTCGAAGAGGGTGACAATAATTGTCCTTTCCACGGAGACCCTGTGAAACCAGTATAATTAGAGAATGCAAATTTCCGATCTGTGAAAACAAAAGTCACGGAGCCAAGAATAAGTAAGTGTACTAATTGAGATAAATTCATATGAAAATATACTGAGTCATATAAAACAGGCAAAATTCCCACAGGAGGAAGGGAATGTTGTTTGGACGGTCAGGCACAGAGGTTAGACTGGGAATTGTTACTGGACGTCACTGATAAAGTACTTTCAATGTATTTGTGTACATCACATTGTTATCTATTCCCAACCACTTTGCTTCTGTTAACTGTGAACTTTGAAAAGAAATATAAGACAGGGAACATTTGTAATTTGCAGTCACTGAAGAACTCCGTCAATAAACACACTAAGTGAATTTCTGTGTACCAAACTGAAGTTTCACATGAATCTCATCGTTGTGGCTCATTATTATGACTCCTCCCCTTTCTGCAGTGTGTGCTTTCCATCCCGCAGGCTGCAGACAGGGAGGGTCGTTGAAGTTAATGGGGGGAGGGGTGGGAGGGGGTGGGGGGGGGGGGGGGGGGGGGGGGGGGGGGCAGCTGTGGGGGTTTGACTCACCTATATAAGTCAGCCGGCTGTCACTATCTGGATCTTTCCTCCCAGGCTCCACACTCCATGGCGCTTGGTTGGTTTTGGCTTTGCTGTACAAACATTATTACATTCCATACTTTAAACCTTTGAATTCCTGGTATTTGATAATCTTCTTTGGTTATGTTATCTTATTTTTAGACAACACAAAAGACAATCAAGCAAGTATGCAAAACACCATGGGTTTGATTTATTAAGATCATTCATGAAGTGTGCTTGTGATTGTACCTTCCTGCAAACAGATTGCACTCTGAATTCCTGTGTAACATCATGACTGACTCAAGCCAGGTTGTTGTTCCAAACAGGTGCATTTAAAGAAGTGTTTTGAGAGCTTTCGATTCTGTTCACACAATAATGATCGAGTTTAAGCTTCGGCCCCTTCCATAATGTGGAGTCGGACACGAGAGGTAAACCACTGAAGATATTTTATAGTAAAGGCTGCAAACAAAAGTCACGGTGAGCCAGGTGACGAAATGCTTTTCACCACAATAGCAGCATCTTATCTGTAGGTTGAGCTGGTTTGCACCACCTTTTTATATGGTGTAAACAAACTAATAAAACAACACAAGACGAACAACAAATTCATATAACTGATCTGATCTGGAGGACATATTAAATACTAAACATTTATGACAGCGAATACTAAATAGTGTGTCTGTCAGGTGTGACCCTCAGTAGAGTCAGTAGATTAGTTCTCACATGTCCTGATACAGTATCATGTTTGTGCCCATCTTCACACCAGCAAACCTTTAGCAGATCAGGCCCATATTGTACATGATGCATAAAATAAATGACTGCCTCAGTACACAGCAGTAAATGTGTCCCTGAAAAGATAGAGAGAAGCCAATCGCTTATCTAAACAGCTTGTGCCATTATTATTCCAGCTATTCCACCTTGTACTGCAACTACAGTCTAACTCTGAGAGCTTGGTTTCATTTTACCAGCAAGTCTCCTTGACATAAAGCTTTTTTTTTTTTTTTTTTTTGTGAGGCAGACCCGGCCAAGGTAGCAGCTACTATAATCACACGACGTACTCAAACACTCATGTGAAAACAGGATTTTTTTTGGAGGGCAAATTCATCTGATTTGCTGAGTATCAAGGTTCACTGTAAGATGTTACGTCACAAAACAATAGAGTTTACAGCCTGACTGCTGGTAACTTTTTTAGATAATGATTCATGTGTTTTTGATAGAGAACCACCCGGGAGAACACTGAAAAGGAACAGTTATTCTCAGAAAATCTCACTTCGAGGCCTTTTGGACAACAAGGCATGGGGCCACATGAGGCTGGATCCAATCCCAGCCAGTTGGACAAGGTCCAGAAGAAGACGAACAGAACCCACAAGCAAAATCCACACGGCTGAGGAGAACATGCAAACTTCACAGAGAAAGGCTCCCCCAACCAGCAACAGGTTGTATGTTGCTTCCACATGTAAACACGTACACTTCTGGTGCTTGATGACTGTTTGAGGGTCTATATAAATTTGATATAAGCCTTAATGGTCAAAATGTGCTTTTTTTTTCTTTTTTTTTTACCAACATCACACTTGAGGTCAAGCAAAAACCCTGGCGTTGTATTCATTTTATTATTTTCCAGGATATCGAATCTGAGAAACAGAAGTCTACATAAATTTCCATCTAAAGTTTACATATATAAATATAAAAAACAGTTTGTAGTTGCAGAAAAAACAACTTTCATCTGTTGTAATAGAATTGTAGGAGCTAAATCCTCAACACCTGCGATGGCCAGCAGCTGCTATCATGTCTTCAACCAGTTTTAAATTACCAGCTCATACATTTTCAGAAAAAAAAAAACACACAAAAGCGCTCTATTTTAAAATGTACAAAGAAAAGCTGCTCTGAAAGCATGCACAAAATACAGAGCGCAGGGCAAACTTTCAATGCTGATACAAAAAAAATATGCAAATTTGGTGGGGGGGGGGAAGAAAAGGAATTGCATCTAATGAGAAATGTCCCTAAGAAAAAGCAGGGAGACTGATTTAAAGTCTATTAGTCAAACTGTAATCAGCACAAACAGCTGACTGATGGGGGATTCAGCAGTGGTGGGGATGGAGATGTGGGAGGGGAAGGAGGGGGGAGCAACCGAAAAAAAAAAAAAAAAAAAAAATGTAAACAGGAGGTTTGCTCCATATCTGGCCTCTGCATCCCCCCGCGTGGTGGAGAAAGTGGCACGATGGAGGGGGGAGAGGCAAGAAATCGCAGGTAACAACAATCCTCTGTCGTCCTTGTTGATGTGTGTGTGTGCACGTCTGTATGTGTGAGCAGTATCTCAGGCTCCATACTCCACTGACAGCAGGAGATAAACATAGGCCTGTGCGACTGACCACATGATTTATCAACATGAATTTCACCCCATCCGCTATCTCTGTCTCCCCCACCTCTCTCTCCCTCGCTCTCTCTCTTCCTCCTTTACTTTCTCATGTGTGGACTCTCTGGCAGAGCTCACGTGAACACACACAAACACACACACACACACACACACTCACTAGTCCACTCATTAACTGTCAAAACGCACTAATGAGAAATAAAGCGATTGTCTGAGTGTATTGGATAGAGGTGAAGGGAGTAACATGCTGGAGACACAAAAGAAAGGAATGAAACAGAGACAAAGAAACGGAGGTGGAGGGCGGACAAAGAAGGAAAATGTCAGTGGAAAGTTATTAGGAGAAAAAAAAAGAAAAGCCAAACAAACTGGAGCATTCATTGGGAAGAATTAAAGTCGAAAAGTGCCACAAAGGTTGTAAATTATAAAAGAGGTAAGATCTGAAGAAACATTTGCTTAAAAAAATAGCTTTTTCTTTTTTTTTGCAGTGAAAAAATATTCACAGCTAGGAAAGAAAGCCTTGATCACTATTATGTACATGAAACACACACACTCACACACACACACACACACCTTGCAATTAGCTTGTTCCCTCTGCTTGGTTTGTGTGAGGGGCGCTCTGGTGTTGAAAAGGGTGTTAACACCTTGTCTCGCTGCATCCTCGCTCCTTCCTCCCTTCCTTTATTTCCTCCGTGCCACCCCCTCAGCTCAGCCCCCCTACTTGGAACATGATTTGGGCAGAAGGTGCCAGACACTCCAAGCCAGACCAGGGACTCACTCTGCTGGAGATGGAGATGGAGAGGAAGAAAGAAATAATGATGTAAGGAGGGTTGGAAGAGTGTGTGTGCGTGTGTGTGCGTGTGTGTGTGTGTGTGTGCAGGACTGGTCCTGGTGTGTTGTTCGAACAAGTGTTAGCTTGTTTACTTACTGTTTGGACTGTGTTGATTGTCCCCCTCTAACCTCGCCGTGCTTGATGAGTTTGGCTTTGCAGACGTGTTAAATGCAACCAACCCGTTTGGGGATGGATGGCATTATTCCCGCTTTCAGCTTTTAGCCAGTGATCAACCAAACCAAACAAACATAAACAATCAGGTCACACTCATAAAATTCAAATATGAATGATCGAATAATTTAAACTTTGTCTCTGGTCTAATTGCACTCTACTGAGATTTAAATTTGATTTAAATTTATCTGTAATATTTGCTTCTTTTCAGCCCAGGCATGTGTCGTCTTCCTTAAAAAATAAAGAAATAATTCCTTTCATATCTTTTCTCAAAGCTTGAGAAAAGTCTTGTAGCTGACTACAACACCAGGTGTTCACAGCTTTACAGTGCGGCTCTACTTGAGTATATGGCCGAATAAATTAAATTATGAGAATATCCTTTGGGTCTTTGTGGTGCCGCGGCACATTAGAGCCACTTTCAGAAGTGTTTTTTTTTTCCCAGTTTTTTTTTTTTTTAATTTTGCATTAGAAGAGTAGGGTTATCATGGTGAGAATGAACTGAACTGAGGATACTGTAGGAATACAGATTCTAACAATGCTAAAGAATAAAAAGAAAGCCAAAAGGACATTTTAAAATAAAGTCAGAATTTCGGAACAGAGTTTAAATGTTAAGAAAAACTGTAAAATTATAGAAATTGTAAAAAAAAAAACCCATCTTAACCTGCAGAATCATGATTGATTTTTTTTTTTTTTGTTAAAATGATATTCTAACTACATTTTTGGGGTTTAACCACGTTATTCTTAATATTTAGACTTTCATATCAACCTGCATCCCAGAAAGCCTCCTGTACTCTCGCGTTGCATAATTTACCACCTTTAAAGTAATGAAATTATTTTGCTGTGCAGAAGCAGATGCCAGTCGGTGGTCGATGTTCCTTTGGTGGGTAGTCTCAGGCTTCGCTGTTTGAATGGGTGATTATTTTCCACCCTTCAGTCACTACTATCGACAACTGCACAGTATAAAAGGAGAAAGAAAAAAAAAAAAAGTCCAGTAGCTCTATTTTTGGACCTTATCCCGTTCCTGCACACACTGTGTATTGATCAGGACTGTTTTTAACAGACTGCTGTGAGGTCCATTAACCTATGGTGATGACAAAGCATTAGGAGGCTAATGTGTCCCCGGGGGGCTGCAGGGCCAAAGAAGGATGAGTGGAACAGTTCAGGAGACGTCTCAGCTCTGCTTCTTTTAATCAAACGCACAAACTGTTGGGAGTGACGCAGGCCGAGGGCCTCGTCAAACACGTGACCCTACTTTTTTAAAAGTTTCACATTTCTTTCTGCAACTTCAATATATGTTAGATTTCTTGCAATCACAGTTATTAACATTGAGATAAGTGTTAGGAACGGTGCATTTTTGATTTGAAAGTTAGCAGCGCCTCGTTCTTCTGCAGCCTCAGTTAGCTGCTCGTCAACAACTCTGAGTGAGTTACTGAACGATAGTAACTGGCGTCGAAGACATAAAACATAAAACTCGTTCACAAATACCTGGCTTTGGGAATAAGCAAACAGTAATCAGTCAGTAAGTAATCAGTTACTAGCACAATTATCTGTTTTCTCTTCTGCTTAAACAACCGTTGTTTGCAGAGACACAAAGGAGCTGTAAAGTTCAGCCACAGCTGTTGCCTTATTGGTCACTGGTTCATTTAAATCCTGTTTACCGGAGGAGGGTTCATTAATCGTGAACTAACTGAGTCCTTCTCTCATGGAAGCTACGGATGGACCGATGCTGACTATCAGGGAAGGAGAGGTTCATCATGGGAAGACCAGCAGTCCATCACAGGGTAAAGTCAGAGAGAAAAACAACCACACATTCATACTTACGGGCTAACCATTTCAGTTCAGAATGCATTACGATCTCCATGTCACTTCTGCAAGAAGGTCAAAGGGCACAGGTATTACTTAAGTCTGTCCTTAGACAAATGTTCTGTTTGGTTTTAAGTTTAAGTCGCTTTAAACAGTGGACTTTGCTCTTGGAAAGTTGGAAAGACTAAAGCTCAGACCAGTGCATTCTCTTCAATGAAAACACGAACGCACTGATGACGTTTGCGTTTTACATATGATGTATTTTCCTGCTCCAGCACCGTCCCAGCGTTCCCAACGCGTGTCGTTTACACTACAGAGTCAAAGTGGTCAGATGTGACCCAGACCACCTCGGGACGTTATGAGACTAAAAGCGCTTTAGGGCTCGCCACACGTGACCCCATCCCCCGAAACGCATGTTAATGCCAGGTGTAAACATGTCTGAAGATGTACAGAGAAAAAATACAAAATCTACACATCAGAGGAGCCCAACATTGGACTCAAGTGTTTCTCCTGGTGAGGCCAGAGCACTAAGCCCCAACAGCAAATAGTGTTCTGTTTTTACCAAAGCACTACAAGAGCCTGCTTTCTCCACCTACTCACATGAACAGAGTGGACAGCATTTTATTACGACATTAAAAGTTACAAAAATCAGGAGTGAGATAAAATACCATTTTTAAACGGAGAGAATCAAGATATTTTGAGTCTTTCAGGCTTATAACCGAAAACCCGCTGAAAAGATCCTTCATCTCCAGCCCAAGGAAATCAGACATTCAAAGACATGAATTGATTTTGTTCTTTATAAAACTAAATAATCCTTTAGCAGCTCACTGGTTGTACTTTAATGGAAGACGGGGAGAGAGGAGAAAGGTGGTTTATAGAGAGACGTTCAATAGTCTTGTTGAGCTGATTGTGCAGGATGACAAATGTGTAGCCATTTACAGTTAATTTGTTTGTTGTCCTCGCTCATATTCAGTGTCCGCCCCTGGCTGCATTAGGCGGATACAAGCGTGTGACTGTCCTCCCATCATCCGTTCACTTTTCTTATTTCATGCTCAGCTGAGGAGCCATGTTGCCTCCGCGGCTGCGATTCGCGGCATCCAATCGGAACGAGTGCGAAGGGCTGAAACAGTTCCTACTTTCTCCGTGTTTTTGTTGATTATTTTAGGACACATGAGAACTGGCAATGAGATTCCTCAAAGATAACTCTTTCAATCCTTTCACACCTTTATCCTTTTCACTTTGATCTTTTTTTCTTTTCTCTCTTTTTTTTTTTTTTTAATCTCAAGCTCCTTTTTCAGCCTACCTTTTTTTCTCTTCATCAGATTCCCTCCCTCCATAATTACCACTTATTAATTTTAAATGAGAGCCCTAACACGTTGCATGGTTTTAATACAGCCTGTTAATATGAGAGGTAATTTATGGGGTGTGGGTGGGATGGAGGGATGACGGAATGAGCGTCGTCCATCACAGAAATCATTACAGACCGGGAGCTCTCTTTCACTCTCGCTCCATCAAAGAAATAGACACTCAGTGACTCCTCAGCATGAGCTGATGACACACAGGTGAGTGTCAGGTATCCCTCCATCTCGTATGTTTCTGCTCTGAATGTATAAGAGAGAGAGAGAGAGAGAGAGAGGGGGGGAGAGAAAAAAAAGACATCGATTTGAATGTCAACATGTGCATGCAGAAGCGACATGAGAAAAACCGGAGCAAATATATTCCTCTGCCTCTGCTTGCACTCTTTCTCTCCTTCTTCTTCTACAATGTCCTTTCTTCTCCTCTCCACTCCTGTCTTTGTGCTGCATGCCCCATTTCAGAGGCTTTTCAGGGGCTGAAGTGGCGCTTGGCTATCCTGAAGTGTCTGCACTGCTGTGCCTGAGCCTGCAATTCACCGACTGTATGTGTGCATGTGTATGTGGTGGTGGTGGGGAGGAGTGTGAGTGTGTGTGTGTGTGTGTGTGTGTGTGTGTGTGTGTGTGTGTGTGTGTGTGTGTGCATGTTTGAATGCTTGGGTGTGTGTGCCCGAGCCTGCAATTCACCAATTTCACCGCTAATTAGCCCACAAAGGCTACCGGCAGGGAGGAGCAAAGAGGGAGGAGGAGGGAGGCGGGGGTGTGGAGGGGTGGCATACGCGGGAGGTCCAGGCCTGAGGAGGTGGGGGGGGGGGGGGGGGGGGGGGGGGGCGACGCTGGCACAGCTGAGACACACATGGCACAGGACCAGACAAACGTCTTTGTGTGCGTGCGCGAGCGTGTGTGTGTGTGCGTGTGTGTGTTTCTCTCCGTCTGAAGCGGTGTGTCGGAGCATGTGTCCCATGGCTACTCTCAGGCCGTCTCTCGCCGCCGTGATGGCCGGGTTGGTTGCAGCTGTAGATCAGCGAGTCTTAACTCCTGAGGCTGGTCCCAGCATGCCCGGCGGTCCCCGCTATACACCCACTGGCACAGACGGCTGGTCTTCTGCCATCGCTGCCTCTGTGTATATGTGTGTGTGTGTGTGTGTGTGTGTGTCTGTGTGTGAAAGAGAGAAAGTCAGAGGAAGCAAGAGAGAGAGAGAGAGAGAGACAGAGAGAGATTCATATCCCTCTTGCCAATTGTTTTACTACATATCAGACAGGGGGCCTTCCAGGGAGGCAGGCTGACTGGCTTGCAGCCCATCACAGACAGAGGAGATTGCTCAGTGTTTTGTTTTTTATTTGTTTCTTTCTTTCTTTCGTCGCATTTTATTTGCTCCGTGTATTTGCGGCCTATTTATATGTTAATGCAACAGGGGGTGTATACACTATTTATATATGTATATTTACACATATAATACTGCTTAGCCAAACACACACGCATATGTGCCTGTACATGCGCAAACAATATGATTGAATATACACAAAATGGACTCTCAACATGCATGCAAACACAAAATACACACACATATGAATAAGTATCTAAAGGCAAAAAATAAGGAAAAGATGAAATGGTGTGATGCGAGATTAAACCGCAATGACGAAAATTAAGTAAAAAGTGAAACACTGGATTTAAGAATTCAAATGACGATTGTTGCTAGATAGATAACATCATATGTGCACCGTTCGTGTCTCCTGTAAAACCCATTTTCATATTTTCGACAAATAAATCCAGGCAAACATTTTTTGTTTACAACAATTTGTTGAGGTTCGAGCGGTTCAAGTCGCTGCAAACCGAACTGACAAGGTGATAATAAAAACTGAAAAAAACAATCAAAACAATGATGAAATGACAACGATGCAATATAATGTAGACAAGAAGCAATACGAGACGCAGAAATGATATCTCATTGACAAAAAAAAAACTCGATTTAAACAGGCTTGACAAAACCAAGCACAAGTAACAATTATGAAATGATGGAAATTACACAGCAGTGTGAATTAAGATGTGGCTATAATTTGAGAAGACCTGACTAAATTTTCTCACAATTTTACCCAAAACAACGGGTGATAAAACTTTCATTTAATCATATTTAAGAAGACTAACTAAAAAAGAGATAAAAAGCAACAATAAAAATAGAAAAAAACTGACAAAAAAAATCAAACTCTGACTGAATATGATAGATAGATAGATAGATAGATAGATAGATAGATAGATAGATAGATAGATAGATAGATATGATCAGAGATCGATATAAACCCGCAGAGAGTCATCACAACGATGTGCAGATTGACATTTTTCCTCAGATGAGCATTTAGGAGGCCGAAGCGGGTTTGAATGTGAGTGATGGCTTTCTTGCCCAGTGTCTTCTCCCCGCTCGCCTCTGATGGATTAAAGCTCTGGACAGGTTTCAGCCCTATTGATCTCACCTGCCACTGCTGCTCACATCAGCCGGAGAGAGGCGGGAGGCGGGAGGCGGGAGGATGGGTGGGGGAGCACAAGTGCGATGGGGCGCAGAGCACAAGACAGTGGGAGGAGCTCATTTTTTTGGATTATCAGAGAGCGATGAATCTTCAATTCTTTTTGGTATTAACTTTACAAACTGAACAATCAACAGCTAACTCACTTAAAAAAAAACCCTTTGTGCTAACTGTAAGGTTTTGAGGGAGTGGGTGGAAACATTTTGCTAATTAAATGAGTAAATGTGTTTCTGGGCTAAATGAAAAACATCTTGTTTGTTAGTGTTTTACGCAAGTCTATGAGGGCTAAATTTACTCTTAATGAGTCTACTTATCAAGATGATTATCTCCTCGTTTTAATGTTAATGAAATGCAAACCCATAAAAAAGCTAAAGAAGCTAAAAGAAACTGCGCTGAGAGTTTAGCAGAGTACATGCAAACATCGAGCATCGTGTATGACCGCCGATGATCATCATTCCCCCATTTAGTTAAACGAGGATGCTGTGCTGCACATCTCTGGTCGTAGATCAGAAACATGAAGTTCAAATACGAGCAGTTCAACTTGGTGTTTTCATGTAAAGGTGTGTTTCCTGTTGGGTCAAACATTAATTTACACCTGAACAATGAAGGAGGTGAAATAAGTTCCACTACAACTATGTGAGTTTTCAGCTAAATCAGATCAGTGCTCCTTATTTTCTTAAAAGCTTGGCGTACCAGTAAAAGTCTGATCAAGCGGAATCATTAAATACCACTTTGGTTGCATCATGTCATCAAAATGTTATTACAATGTGTACACAAGTGCATAGATCATGTCGGAAATGCAGCTGAAACAGAGCTGAACCTGCTGGAGGCGCAGGCGAGGGATCTTCTGCTGATCTGCGGGGAGGAGGGGATTTGTCAGCAGGCTACAGAGGCCAGGTCGTGACCTTTGTTTAGCCCGCTGTGTTCTGGTGTCTGGGCGTCGGCGTCACCAACATGACGGCGTCACAGAGAGAGGCGGGGAGGAAACGCAGACCGCCTCCTGCGTCTTGAAGCCGTGCGAAGATTCAGCACATGCCGGCGCGTCACAGACTAAAGCGGGTTTTGAAATTCGAAAGAGTCGAATAACTGCTTAAACTCGTCAAATAGAACACTTATGAGTGCCATAGGAAGAAATGATTAAGCACTGCTTACAGCCACATGTTACAATGCGGGAAGGCTGGAGGGGTGACTGGAACACACTCTCAGTTCTTAATGGGAGTCCCGTTTAGGATCCATCCAGGTGATTCGATGATAATCACAAGGTTTCAAAGGAGACAATTTGCCGTCCTTGAAGTTGTCCGATGTCAAACTTGGAATTCCAATTTTCCAAAACAACTTGGAATTCCAGGTTCCAGAATTTAAGTGGAACACTCTCTCAGATCTTCACTCGAACTCTGTATACGTTCATGGGTTCGTCCGCCCCACCGTCCAAGCGCAGCACTTCTCTACGTCGTCTTTGAGTCAGTGTCCTTTGCGTTGCTTTTTGCGTTTCTCCTGTTCTAATCACTGAGGCCACCAGAGGTCAAAAAACATGGGTAACTTTTGCAGCTTGTCATCCATCTGTTCGTTTTTCACACGAGCGTGCCCTTAAACATAGAGCCGTATCGCAGAGGCAACGAGAAAAAAAATATTGTAAGTCATCTTTAAGAGACAGCTCATTTTCTCTTGCTTCACTTTTTTGGCGCACTTGAAGATAACTGAGTTTAGTGAGCACATGTGAAAACACCCCGAGGCTGTGTTCGCCAGTGCAGATCCGGTATGGAGACTCATTTAATGTGGGGTAGACTATCACCATCCTCCATGCTGGCTTATCTAACTAACTGATAAATAACACAGTCTGTCACAATGATAACAAGGTCAATTCAATAGGCTGACCAACAGCAATGTTTTCCCTAAAGCGTCGAGCAGTCACATCTGATGCCTGCGCTGACCTCCATGCTAATGAACAAAACACAGGGAGAGAGGGAGATAGAGCCAAAGAGAGAACAAATGAATATGAATGAAAGGCAAATCTATCAGAAACACGCCTCCTTTAAATAACCCCCTCCCTCGTTTCCCCTCCTCCACTCCTTTCCTCGTGCTCCCATCCCCTCCACCCTGTTATATTTTATTCTCCAACGCGTGGTGAATTTAATAAATATATGCAAATGTGTGCTGTGGAACATGACGAGTGTAAATCAGGCGAGGATGTTCTTTGAGCGCTGCTGAGATTGAGGCTGAGAGCTGACCCTGGGTTAATCATTTTTCACTTCCCTATCGCATTCGATTCTGCTGCCTCTGTGCATGTGTGTCCATGTGTGTTAGCGTGCATGCGTGTGTGTGTGTGTGTGTGTGTGTGTGTGTGTGTGTGTGTGTGTGTGTGTGTGTGTGTATACACACTACAATGCAGCAAGCATGTGTGTGCATCTGTGCTGCTGGAGGCAACACACAATGCTTTCTAAACTTTGTACACATGATTAGGATAATATTTACTTTCAAATTTATGCAGATTGAAACACCAGTCCTTAAAATTTTGGCATTTCACAAGTTTGCTTCAGATTTTATTGACTTGAAAGCATATGTGCGTATTTGAAATGACAGCAAGACCCTCAAAATGTACTTTTAAAAGGGTTTTCAATCAGAGGTCGGTAGATCTAACGGCATGATGTTTGTTCACTTCTACCGCCCTCAAAGTTCCCTGCGACTACAAACAGACCTGCGATCATTCACGGACACTCTGCACAGACCCAAACTGCTGTGCAACTCACATTATGTTCACCAAAACCCTTTGTTTTGCCCTGATTCTTCCTCTGCAGTTCGATTGTTCATTTTGAGGTAAACAACGCGGGGCTAGCACGCTATCGGTGTTCGACACAGACCAGGTGCGTAATGATGTGTGCCTCCTGGACTGCTGCATAATTACTTGTCTTGCGGTGCGAAGCCGGCAAAACGTTCACACATCGCTTCCCAATCTGACAATGCCGCGCGCCCGTAACATGTTGAGCGGTACTTCACACCGCCGTACGCGTAGATCTGTATTTTAAAAGTGCCGATAGCAGCAGAACGTGAATCGCAGGCCGATCACTTGTCTTTCAATGGGTTGGAAGAGCAGGGTTGACCTCAGCCGCCGGAGATCGGATTTCAAGACGGCGAAGGTTCGGGAGGGAAAGTGAAGAGTGACTGTTGAGGTTACCTTTGTAGGTTTTGGTATAAAATTCAATAAAATCCTCACCTGAACAAAAGAAGGAGCCATCAAAGGTCGTCTTTTCTATATCAACTCATGTGTTATCACCCGATACAGTGGATGTGACTAATAGAGGTTTATTACACACCAGGCTGTTACAATAACCTGTTCGCATTTATTCTGACTCATGCTTCTGGACACCTAATGAATGTCAGTCCAGCATCCCGCTCGTCTTTTAACTCTAATTCGCTCTCCAACTCAAAGACACAGCAAATGGTTATAATGCTTGTTTTAGCAGCAAAGGGTGCATGTCCATATAGCAGGCATAAAGACACCGCTAAATGGACGTTACTTGATTTTAAAATGGCATTTTATTGCTTGTTTCTCAACACAATGACATTATCCTTCGGGTTCACACACACAAACACACCGGTGACGACAGCTGCCCTGCAAGGTGCTCGTACCTGCACTGCACTGTACCTGCAAGTCACAGATCTTAAATTCATTTATTGATGAGAAATTATTAAGTATACTCTGGATATAATGAAGTGTCGTGATAAGTTAGAACTGTTTTCCCAAAATACAAAATACATTGCTAGAAACAAATGAAAACATTTGTTTCTTTCAAATGTATACATTTCTACACAGTTATTGTGAGATTACCGTCAAAGCTAAACTTTCAGAGGAAACATGACTTGTCACTTTGTTGATTTGTTTTCTAATTAATAATGCAGAAACATTTTAGGTGGTTACAATGTTACATTAAACTGTTTTGCTCCTGTGTGCAGACCGAAAGGTTCTGCAAGAGATGGAAAGTGGTTAAAAATGTACAATTTCAGCAGCAATTACTGGAAAACAAATTAGGCAACAACTTGTTTTGTTTCCTTTCTACAAAGTGAAGGAGCTGAAAGAGTTTCTCTCAAAGGTAAACGGCAGCTTATATCTTAGAGAGGTTGTCAAATTAACTTTCAACTTTTTTTAGCATGATCGGTAAACTATCATTATTCCAACAAGTTGGTACAATAAAGGTTTTGTTTTGTTGATAAAATATGAAGTGACAAAATATAAAGATTATGCCATTGCAATCATTAAATAAAATGTAAATATTTCCTTTCATCCTTTAATATATATAATGCTAGAAAACTGTTTTACATTGTGTGTTACACATTTGCAGCACATGGTTCAGGAATTGTTCTGGAATGTTATTTAGACAGCTGCATCGTTATAACATCACTTTAATTGATTCTTCACCATCCTGTAAACCTATTCGTGACATTTTCTTGAGAATTAAAAGCTATATGTGCTTCAAAATGTTGTATTATAATGTGTGAGTTATCATAGGTTTGACTGCACAGTGTGGACATGACAGCTTGACCCAACATTGATTGTTTCCCTGTTTGAAGATGTGTGTGTCGGCATGAAATGTCATAATGAAGTAGTAATGTGAGCGAACATAATATCCTACTGATATATATGCGAATTCTGACCATGTAGGATCTGCTAAGGGAAAATATCTCCATGACCAGTTTTGATTTGAGTGACATAAAAGAAATAAAATAAAGTTTATTCTTTAGTTCTGCATTCGACGCCTAATATATGTAGGGGCACACAAAAGTTTGCTTGGTAGTCATGACATATGTAAACAGATGCCATTTTTAAAGTGTTTGGGCCTGGTTCACTGAGATCCTGCACACATTTTGTTGTTTTGCTGGCGATTTTCACGTGTTTTGGAGGTGACCATATAAGAATAAAACGATGAATGACTTTACGTGCAAACAAATGAGGATTTTTTGTGCGTAATGTTTTTCACCAAAATAAGAGCAGCATTAGTTACTTCTTTTCAAACACATCGAAGTACAGAATCAATCAACCACACAAACTATTTCAGATCCTGTATTTCACACGTTGTTCTATTCGCATAAACAGTATTTTTGCTCAGTCTGGAACTGAGGACCTTTGTTCCACATCCATGTAGCTACACTCGATCAATCAACAAAGTATGTTATTTTACATTATTTCAGTTAGTTAGTGCACCCTGCTGATAGATCTGCTTCCAAACGTGTATGACTGTGAAAACAAGTTTGCTCCCATTGTCATATACGCAAACCTAGCTCGGGGGCTTCTGTTGTGTGATCTTTGCTGCTCAAAATTGCTGATATGAATGTATGGCATCAACCTTTGCTGTGAAGTAACTATATCTACTCAAAATCATTAAGCGTGAAGAGGTGCTGATGTTTTGCAAACATATATGTATATATATATATATATATATATATATATATATATATGTATATATATATATATATATATATATATATATATATATATATATATATATATATATATATATATATATATATATAATCATACACACATACATACATACATACACACATATATATATATATATAAAGCTAAATGGACATAAACAGAAATAAGCATCTGTGTGCAGCATCACAGTGTTTCTGTCAACAGAGACTGTGTTTTGCTGTAACTTGCATGATATGAAGTAATCAGCATGGCAAAAATCAAATTTGCTGGTTTACAAAGACTTTATCGGCACATTCTTAAATTAATGTCCTGCAATTTTTTCCTTTTTTTTTTTTAACCAAAATGTTTTTTTTGTTTTGTTTTTTTTTTGCCTCACTCTGTGCCTGATGATGTTTTCCACCTCTGGTGTGCTGAAAATGAGCTGTCTTTGATCACGTTGCTTCACCCCCGCAGTAAACTCACCCATGTCAACAGTGGGACCTAAAATGATTTAGTTCATTGGTTTATGAAGGGGTGATGTGAAAATTATATGAAGCATCAAAAAGATCAGGACTTATTTTCAGTGTCTGAGGTTTTTAAAATCCACAGCTATGTTTTTTACTTTTTAGATATTTCAGTTTCTGCAAAGCGCAAATGAAGCTGTAACTCTTCGTGCTTTGGATCCTCATAAAACCTTATTGAGAGTTTTTCTGATCTAAAACAGCCTCCCTGTTCCTTCTCTGTGCTTGTTATCAAATATCTATTGCCAATTAAAGACAGGCTCTGAAAGTTGTGAATTTGCTCACATCTGTGCTGAGTCAAATCCCACAGTTCTGCACTCCGTCATTATGTTTCATACTATTACAATAATTTCTTTTAGAGTACAAAAAGTACTCTGGCTAGTTTTATTAGGCGGGAAATTTGCTGTTCGTTCGTTTGTTGGAAATATGGGAGTCTACTTTTATCCCCTGAGGTATAATCAACACTTCAGCAGCCTCCTGGGGCCCATTATCAGGAAGCATGCACACCTTTAAAACAATACACATCTGTCCACAGTGCTAAAAATCAGTAACCACAACATTAGTTACACCTGTTCAACTGCTCTTTAATGCAAATACAGCCAACGGCCACGGTGGTGGAGTGGTTAGCACCATCATCTCACTGCAAGAAAGTCAGCATGGATGGCCGATTTTTTTTTTTTCCTTTTTTTTTTTTGGGAGGTTTCAGCTGCGTTAGCATTTATGCTTTCTTTCAACGATCGTATCACCTTTTGAGGAATTAAAATGACAGGAGACAAGAAAACTCTGGCAGATTTTTGCCAGCCTGTCGGCTAAGAAAGTCGAGGAGGACCTCTGATTGGCAGCAGTTACTCAGCATCGCCACCACTCCTCATTCTCCTTTTATTTACAACCGACTGATTGCTCATGCTATGATTTTACCGCCTCAATTTGTCCTGGACATAAAGCGCCCCTCACATATATCTGTTCATCCAGAAGGAGCAATCCCTCAGTTGCAGCTCCTATTTACTTTTCCCCTCCTTGTTAAAGAGGATCGTGACTCCTGTAAACTGCTCGAACTGTAAAGTGAAGCTCCCTCAGACAGATTTGTGATTCCAATATAAGCAGAGAAAAATGACACGAGGTGCTGATATACGACATTGTCAGTGAACTGGGTCTTTACCAGAGTATTCAGAGTAGAAATACTACACAGATATAGCTCAACACGGACTGCCTTGTATGTATTTGTGCTTTTAAAAGATTACAGATTGTTTATTTGAGCTGATCTGTGCTGCACACAGGGTAAAATTGCTGAAAATTAGCAATTAAGGAGCTGCTTGTATTCTAAAAAGGTAGATGAGTAACTGGAAATTAAAAAGTGATTTGTTACTCATTGTTTCTCTCAATTAGGTTGTTTTAATTATGTGCTGATTGTGTTTCTGTGACACCTCAGCACTGTGAGGATCGTTCCGAAGATGGATTCACTTATTAAAACCCTTTATGGGGCAAGTGATCACATTTTAGAACTTCTATGTGTCTTCCGTTTTCTAAAAAACACATATTAAAGATATTAATATAACAAACAGAGATAAGTGCTGCTGCGAACAGCATCTTTAATGTCCGGCCATTTCACCTCACTGATGCATAAAATACTGTGTTTGAGCAAAGCATCGCACACAAAAAAAGCATCAGTCAGTTTCCAAACATCCACCTAATTCTGTTAGAGAGAAATATTTGGAGTAGTTTATTGTGAATAATGCAATACAGTACGGTGGGACAATGGCGATTAAATGCATGTAGCCAATTTTTGACATAAATGTCAATTCAGATACTTTGATGTAAAAAAAAAGGTGTTGAACTGTATCACATTGATGATATAAAGATTTCAAGGTGAAAGCATTTTCCAGTAAATTGGTGTTTAACAAAATAGTAACTGATAAGACAGCAGTTGTTTTATGAGCTCTTTAGATCAAGAGACAGCAGCTCAAGAACTCTTCAACACTTATCATGTAGCACAAATACAAGAAGTATCAACATAGTCATGAAAAACATTAGTAGTTATGTCAAAAAAAAAACACGATATTGTTCACGTACAACATTTTAATGTTAAAAATCAATATTACGTTTACACAGTGTTTCATCTGCTGCGCTAAATGAGAGGGTTTGACGATGTTTGTCACTGTGTTTGTCCTGCGATGGACTGGTAACCTGAGCGGCGTGACCTGCCTTCACCTGCAGTCAGCTGGGATGGACTCCAGCTCTCAAGGTTGGATAGCAGTTTCAAAGTCGGACGGACGTAAAAAGTTTAATATTTATTCAACTTTAATCCATGTTTGATTGTGCAGCAACTGCACAACATGAATTTCCGTAAAAAACACTCAGTTTAGAGGAAAACTCTGCTGACTGTCAACCCGTGTTATTGTCAGCAAATATATATATAAAAAAAAAAGATATAAGCGTCGTATGTGTGCATCCGGAGCCTGATATATCCTGCACCTCTGTGCCACAGAGCTCCTTCAAAAATAAAACACTGAGACACACCAGCGGCACGCTGGGGGTTTGTTCTTCAATTATGACAAACAAGAGCAGTGTCGTTTACATTGAATCATTCGCACATGCGTCATCCTGCTGCCAGGAATACTCAGGAGGGCTTCGAATGTGTATCTATCTGCTGCCGACAACAGTCCTCAGCAAACGTTCTGTTTACTCCAGCATCGGCGGCATTTAAAAAAAAACTACAGCGGCCTGCTATTTCAGGAAAACACTGGGACCTTTCAGAAAAACAAACAGCAACCGAAAAAAAGTTATTTGTAAGAAAGTGTTGTTTTTTTAAATATAGACACTTAGTAACAGCAAAAAGAAATAAAGTATTGTCTTCTCTTTAATTTTTTTTTTGAAATAGGTCATCCTAATTCTCTTTTTTTTGAGCAACCCATTCATTCCTTTAAGTTGCTAATTCGTTGACAAGAAAAAAAGATGACGACTGCTTCAACACATTGAAGCATGTCATGACGAAACCGAACTCTTTGCATTCTGTCTTCAACGTCAAACCGTGAAGCAATTGAAGTCTAAATTCTCTGACTCACATTCACCTGCAGGCAAATAGGTCCAGAGCCCATGGGATCCTGCAGGATTTTACATGCCCGCCCCATTGGTGAATTTATAAGATAACAAAATCAATTAATTAACACAAAAACATTAACATGAAAAAACTTGACTTAGTAAACTGCAGATTGATATGTGCGGGAATGCTAAGTTACAGGTAATAAGTAACGATGTGTACTTGAACACTGATGTAAAGTTAAAAACATTTAACATGCTGTAGAGAATATAAACTGTATAACACAATGCACAACTGGGGTTAAAAATGTGATGCATAAAGGGGCGATAAGGGAAAAGCCATGAGTGAGAGGGATGCTGCGGCCTGTCACACACCTCTGAGTTGTGTGATGCATCAGTGTTCTAGTAAATAAACAAGTTAGGAAGATGCTCCATAATCTGGATGTTTTGCACTTCTTGGACAAAATGGATATATAAGAAGAAGAAGAAGCAGCAACAAACAGTTGAGAGAAACTCTACACATGCAGACAGAAGCAGAAAGCTCTTAAAAAGGTCAACTAAACTTTATTCAGTGTTGACTTCAGTCACAGTTGAATATCTTTAGAGTGGGTTGGCTCAGGATAATGCATTCAGTGAAGAGGAATCTGATTAAATACCAACATGAGACAAACATCTTCCGATATATTAGCAAGTCAGATTTGTGAGCATGATAACGAGACAGCAGCTCTGCAGCTCTACAACTAATTTTACATAAACCTTCAGTAAATGATGGAGGCGAGGGGTTCATGATGGTGATGGACTACTGCTGACTGTGGTGACAAGACAGGATTGTTTTCCTCTATTACAGCTCATCCCTGACATTTTTAAGTTGCTGTGAACCTGCAAGAAGCAACTGTGACATTTTGAAATCATGTGATAAATGTCCAGCTTTCAGTATGATTATGATGACCGCTGAAAAGTTTTTTTTTTTAAATGATGTATTTGATCAATTTCAATTTAAAGTAATTTAACCTAATTTAATTTTCCTTTAGACTTTTTCCATGGCCTGGTGTTTCATTTTTTATTTTTTTTGTGTATTTTTATTTTCCTTAGATCATCAATGTGGGGTCTTCTTTCACCGGGTCTGTCGTTCCACCTCCTGCAAACCTCAGAGCATCGAGCGTCGCGGCGATTCCTCAGAGCAAACTCTTTACTCCATGAAGCACAATTACCCACACGCTATTTGTTTTCCACGGCCTGAAACAAACTCTAGTGCTTCTTAAGGTAAACACTCGAGAGGGACCCTTGAGAGCCACATCTGTCTGCTGGCAGCAGCTTTGTGCGCGCAGCATCCACCACATTCCTGTCCTTCATTGATCGCTGGAATGCGTCACCACAGGCTTTTTCTCTGCTCTTTTCAAATGATTGCGCTTCTAATCAAACGTAATTTACTCGCTATCTCGGGCCCTCTCCGCAGCCCCTCTCACCCGCGCTCCCTCACCCTCACCCGTCCTCACCCCTTCCTGGTAGCCCCCTAGCCCAGGGCCTGTTGCCAAGGCAACTGGTATCTCATTTCTGAAGTGTCAGTTTGCATTATTGTCTTCACGCTTTCCAGCAATAACCTCTCCCTCTCTTTCTCTCTCTCTCTCTCTCTCTCCTCTTCCCTCTCTTTCTTTGCCTCGCTCGGACCTGCTTGTCAGTCTCCTTCTGCACCGCACAGAAATACTCAAGTATACACTTCATATATTTGATTCTGGGACTCCGAGCCTCCTGAAAAAAGACACGCTGGGTCTTTAAGCTCAAAACAGCTTTTTCCAGAAAGCTTTTGGAAACGTGTGATGTTTATTTTCAGAAAATTTCTTCCCATGTTTCAACAGTTTTAGATAATTTTCTCTACTATATTGTTTTTAGCATTTTATTAATATTTTTCTGTTTTCCGCCTTTAAAAAAATATATATTGTTACACATTCATCTCCACAAGCCTCTATCTGTGCCTATAATGTTTTCTCTCTGTCACCTTGTACTTGATCCATCAGATTTTTTCTCCTCCTGAGTTCCCGTCTCATTTCACATACATAATGCAACAGAAACACAAATAGAGCACAGTGTATAGAGTGTGTGCTGTCCGTGTGTGAAATACATTATTGCACCTGCTGTCAGAAAAACACTCAACGTGAAAATTTATTTTTAAGTGGAAAACTCGTATCTAACCAGAAGTCAGGCAAAGTGAGGGATGTGTGAAAACGGAAACTGTTTTACCACGTAAAAACATCTTCACATGCACATTATTATGTTTAAATAAACAAACAGCAACATTAAAATCAGTGATGGTAATGTCTGAACTGGTACAGCAGCTAAAAGAAACATTTTTTGCAGAAAGAAGAGATTTTGCACACCGAGGTGACTCATAAAGCAATTAGGATATAAAAGTAAATGATGGTTTGTGTCTGCGTCTGCTGGTATATCCACAGAGGTCGAAAATTGTCTGGAGGTGTTTCTTCAATAAGTGATGCGGCTCTTACTCTTGTAAATGAGGCAGTGGAACTCCTTTTTTCATTTCTCCACACCGGGGACGGACTCATCCAACATTTCATCCCCACAACCGGAGGGCGAAATTATGATGGAGCACATTAACCCTGAGGATTTGTAAGATATCTAATACAAAATAATTGTAATTTAAATCAAATAACATGCATCTTCTTTTTCTTTTTCTTTTTTTTTTCCAGAAACTGGAATAGATCTAGTGGAGTGATCTAAATTCTTACCTGTTTCGATGTATTTAAAAATGACCATCAACCTTTTTTACAGAGACAAACAATCATAAAAATCTCATTGATTCAAATCAGGAAAGTATAAAGTTGGAGTAATCAGGTGCTAAAATCTGCTTTACAGAGTGAATATGCAAACTGAAAGATTAGAATATTGCGATATTACAATAATAATGACAGCTGGATTTATCCTGCACAGCTGTGTGTTTGGGCCATCAGCTGTTATTTGCTAGTCAGGTGAGCCCGTGATGTTTACACGGCTCTGTTCAACTGTCTGATGTTAATGTCGGATGTACGAGAGATACTGTGAAATACATTGCTGCTGTGATCGCACAAAAATATGCAAATAGTGAATATTTTCATTTTAATTTTCACAAAAATATTTCAAAAAATAAAATCGGATTCTACATCCATACTGTGATGCGTGTCATATGTGCAGTTCTTAGTAAATGTAGCCACTTTTGCATGAGCATTGTATCATCAGTGTGGAGAACTTGTGACAAAAACATGTTTAAACCAATTTTACAATCTGTGCCCAGAAACAAGGACATTTCCATATATTTATCAGCTCTGGTATGTTTGTGTGTACTTCCTCTAAAATATGCTCTAAAGGGAAATAGCATAAAAAGACACATTTATTTATTTATCTATTTATTTATTTTTTAGATAAAAGGTCTGAAAGATGCTGCAAACATTAACTGAGTTGACACGTGTTTAAAATGATATCAGAATTGCAACATTTAATTTGTTTGTTCACAAACTCCATCTAAAGCAGTTTTTTTTCACTAATATCAACAGATTATTTCAAATTAATGGAAAGAATCATTTGTATTTGACACATTTGTAACATCCTGGGAGGTTTTGTCAGTCAAAAATGCAAAATGCGCTTATTTATTTTACCACCTACTCCGATGATAAAAGCACAAAGCAGCAAAGAAGACCTTGATCAAGTCAGAAAACAACTGATTTTCCATTTCAGAGAGGAGCTCCACCTCACAGTGTTTCTGGAGCAACACTAATAGTGAATAACTCTGCATGTGATAACGCAACTTCTCCATCAAACTAAGTTATACAGGGAAATGTGAAATCATTAAAAGTTTGAGATTCATAGTGTGGTGTTGGTTCGACGCAAGTTTCCATCAGATCAGTTACTGTGGAGTTGGAGTTGTTTCCCAAACTCTCCGTCTCATAAAGACCTCTCATTAACTTTTTAATGAATTGTAATTTCATCGCTCTTATAATGGAGATCTCTATCATAAATCTGCACAAATCACGTTTGAAATTATTTGGTGTACGTTTATTGCGGTACAATATTAAATTAGCCGCAATGTTCACTTTCATTTTTTTTTTCTTTTCTGTTTTAAAGTTGTCCTCTGATATCTAAATGCCGTTAATTAGATTTCACCCCCCACCCCAACTTTAACTGTAGCAGCAGTCAGTATGAGTCTATTCTTAACCTTCTCCGTCTGTTAAATTCCTTTCATCTCAATTTAGATTTTTTTTTTTTTTTTTTTAGACTTTTGATATGTGTTACAACATATACATTTATATTAGTTTTAGTTTTTTCAGCCGCATGTTCACTAAGACGTTGCAGTGCTGTGAACTGTGACACTCTGGTTCGCTTCTGCACCACAGAAAGAAATATAATATATGCACTGAAAGGACTTGTGTCAATTGAAAATGCAAAACCTGCATTGAAAGCACACCGAAGAAACAAAACTATGCATTTTTCAGAACTGAAGGTGTGTGCCAGAGGTTAAACTCACCTCCGGTATAAGAAGCTGCTTCACAAACCCACAACAGAGGATAAATCTGACGTTTTCTTCTTTACTTCAATCACAACAGAAAAAAAAAAACAATCCCATCAACACACGGGCTATTATGTCCATTCTGTTTGCGTATGTCAAGAAAATATGGCTATTTTCACTCTATCTGAGCTCAAGTTGAGTGTGTATGGTGGTGCAGAGGTTTGCGCTCTCTCCTCACACCAGGATTATCCTCAGTTCAAGTCCAACATTTCTATATAGGGAGAGTTTTTTTTTTCCTTCTCTCTGTGAATTTGTGGTTTTAGTGCTGGTACTCTGATTTCCTTCCACAGTCCACAAACATGTTTTTAGCCTGAGTGGTCTCCCTGAATTGCCAAATATCTATTTGTGAGGTTGAGTACATGTGTACAATGTTCTGTCTCCCTGTGTTGACCTTAATATGAAGACAGGACATCTATCCAGAATGTTCCCTGCCTTCAGTGCTGGATTTCCTAATTTACTTCATATCGCAAGAGAGAATCATTAATGGTTAATGGGATCTTTTGGCTATGAAAAGTTGAACAGCTTACATGCCAGAGTCTTTATTTAGATAGGCTAAATGAAGGTTTTCTCTTAAGAATATTTAGATATTTCAATTAATCTCAGTTACACACTGAATAAATACAGTCATGAAATGTGTATTTTGACAAAATAATTATTATCTTTACCCTCTAATTATTTTTTTTCTATAACTTCTCAAGAAAAAAAGAAAAAAGAATGGAACCGTAATCTCTTCAAACCTGATCCTTTGTGTTTTTGTTTGTGTGCTGCTTCTTTGAAATCGGTGCCGTGCGTTTGAATCTCGCTGCTCGGCTGACCACATTATCAGTCACTTGGAGTTCTTTTTCAAGCCAACTGATAGCCGTTTGTCTCTATTTTGCTTTCTGCCAGGCGCCTGACGGCCTCTGTGACTTCCTGCTTGCCTGCTGCCTCGTCATCCTCGCTCCACTTCTGTCTAATTGTTGTTGTTTAGTTTGTTTGTTTTTTTTTTGACAGCTTTCGGCTGTTAGTCACATCTACGCACATCGGTTTCCCAGAGAGGAAATCCAAATGTAATGGAGACGCCTTTCCGATGGGTGCTTGAACGCAGAGAGGTGATTCCGCACACTGAGCAATGGGTTCATGAAACAGTTATGTGAAGTGAAGTGTTTTTGAAGGTCCTAAGTGAACATTACCTGTGATCTCATTCTCATTAGAAACTGAGAACATTGTGAAGTGTTGATAGTCCCTGCAGTCTGAAGATGTGTGCGAATGTGTGAGAACGCCAAGAAGAAATCCGCTCCTCCCGCTTGATGTCAGTTTTCTGAATGCCGGCTGCTCGGAGGCAGACAGGAGATGGAGCTGGAGGCGACGCCGAGGTTATAATGGATGTGCGAACTGCGCAGCCACAAGTGAGAACGCAGAGGAGAGGTTCGGAGAATACCGCAGAGCGGCGTCTGACGTGCTCATATAGGCACGGGGAAACTTTGTGTATTTGATTTTCAACAGGATGAATGACAAAAGGTCAGATTAACCCTTCATTTAGCTCTTTGGTTATATCTCCTCACCGCTCCCTTTGACATTTACATGCACTGTTAGACTTGTTTGAGGATATAACTGGGATTAAAGGCAATAATTTTAGCTTAGATAAATCTATTAATGCCTAAATCTGAAGTAACTCTTTCTTTCTTTGTCATTTTGTGAGGATATCTGAAGCATTGCTGCTTCCTCTGTGAGCACAGCAGCCTCACTGAAAGATGTTTTCCTGCATTTCTAAAAAAAATCTTTTTTAAGAAAGAAAGAAAAAAAAAAGATTTTCTGTGCAGGATGTCAAAAGTGAGCATAATTGTCAAAAGTTAGCTGAAGAGAAAAGTCTCCAGGACAGGAGTGAGAGCAGCTCTGGAAACTGGCGCTGACTGAAAGCTGAATTGGCAGAACTGAGGATGTCGAGTCGCTGCGAGTGAGTGGAAAGGACAGGACCCGGAATAAATACAACAGAGGGACAGCTCAGGGTGGACAGTTTGGTGAGACGGTGAGCGAGACGAGGATGAGTTGGTTTAGTCATATGAGAAATATGAGCTATGATGGGAAAACACCAAAAGAAGGGATAAAAAAATGACATTAAAAAAAGGTTTGGCAGCATTGCCTTCCACAACATGTCAATATCAATACGCAAACATTCTGCCCTATATCATTTAAATTTGTGTAAAGTGACCAGACTGTAACATCAGTGTTTTATGAATCGGGATTTCTTTTGTGAAAGTGTCATTTTTGGCCTTTGCTGTATCGAGTGTTTGTACTATTATGAAGTCTAATTTAATGTGAGAAGTCCTCCATTATGTGAAAGTTCTGTTTTCTCCTCTGGGTTTGGGAGTGTTGGTCAGCCAACACAAATGCTCAAGACTTGGAGGCTTTGTAGATCTTAAAAAGCCTTTTTCACAGTATGCTTACATTTACATACAAAAAAAAAAACAATATAAGTAAATTAAAAAAGCAACAGAATTAATTCACTAGCAAGCAAGTAGATGTACAGACTTAGACTGAATATAAAGTGTAAGATCGCTGCATAATATCTGTAGAGCAAAGTTATACAGCTGTGAACAAAGCAGCTATAATTAATGCAGCAAAAATACAAACGCACTGCTTTAGTGTTAATGCGTGTAGACAGATATGAAACAAAACAAGCCACAAGCCTATTGTTGATTTTGGGAGGAATTAACAACACACAAACACACACACGCGCGCACACACACACACACTGAGACTGTAACTTTTTGTAATCTATTTGCAAATGTGGTGCTGAAACATTGGAGAGGTGGGTTTCCAGTCAGACTCCAGATACTCTGAATCTTTATTCTTAGATGTTTGCTTTTAAAGTTAGATGTGATTTTCTCATCACTTCTCTATATTTTCATCGCTTTGTTCAGACAGTTGACATACTTTAAATATCAGGGGGGCTCGTAGAGTTTTGTTACACTTTGCTGACATTACAAGTGCAAAAAAACAAATTGACGATTGAAAAAGAAGACAAAGAACAGTGATTCATAAATTAAGACTGAATACAAAACGCCCTGAGTATCGCAGTGTAATATTTCGCCAGAGGATGACGTACACGAAGCTCTGCCTGGATAATATGTAACTATGACAGATTTATGATGAGTTATTGCATTAGGCTTGATAATCAAGTAGTTGAATAAACACTGGATTAGGCCATTAGCATTTGCTCTGACTTGAGTGATAAAGAACTAGACTTGTATTAATTCCTGTTACTTTTCTGGTGTGAATGATCTTTTTTTTTTCACCTCTGATGTGAAATTGATCTGTGTTTTTTTGTGTTAATGGATAAAAGCACACAGTGGTGAATAAACTGTAAATGTGAAAGTGTGCGTTCTGTCTTTCCTCGGTGTCCGGCTCTGTTGTCCCGTCCAGGCCGGCCGGCTCAGGCTGCTGTCAGAAGCCTCTCAGGACCTGGAAGGTTAATATTTGAAAGAAGGATGGCTCATAAATATGAGCAAAGGGACTTTTAATTAAATAAGCACTTCTTAAATATTCTCCTGGGCCTGCTGCTTTTG
This sequence comes from Salarias fasciatus, assembly GCF_902148845.1. Classification (NCBI taxonomy): domain Eukaryota; kingdom Metazoa; phylum Chordata; class Actinopteri; order Blenniiformes; family Blenniidae; genus Salarias; species Salarias fasciatus. The sequence continues at coordinate 19,330,251 of NW_021941229.1, read as the reverse complement.
TTTAAAGATGATTGATTGACTACTATCTCTCCAGGCAGGACCATTAGTTTCGCCACTCCCCGCCATACTCCATCCCTCCCTGCTGTCCCTCTATTTTTCCACATCTGCCAACATCTCTCCTCCCCTTCTCTCTCAATTACCTTACTTTTCTTACCTCTCTCGTTATTCCTCCTCTCTTTTTTCTGCCCCTCATCCCTCCCTCCCTCCCTCCCGTCCCTCTCTGGGTTTTCCACGCGTCTGCCGTCGACTCCCCTCTCCCGCTCTGTTTTCATCAGTCCACGTCCCTGAGCCCCTCTCTCAGGAGGCCCATATTTCTCCAAACTCATGACAAGGTAATGAGGCCATGCTAAATCCTGACACGCCCCGGAGCGACATCAGAAGGTGGCGGGGGGCAGGTCGGCCCCTGCGCCGGCCCCGGCCGCACCCCCCACCCCCCTCTCTCCACGCCCGCTCCGGCCGCACCGCCAGGCATCTGTCAGGTACTCTAAATAAAACTTTCTGATCTGCCGAGCCGTGCGGCCGAACACAAAAAAACACACACTAAAATGAGCGCAACCTTCCAGAGCCTCCCCGCACCTCTCCTTTCTGTTTGTCTTCATCTCCTCCCGCTCTTTCTCCCGCTCGCTTCCCTTCCCTTCCCTCCCCTCCCTTCATCTGCAGCCGGCGCCGGAGCAGCAGTCCGCCATGCTCTGCTGATTTCTAGCTGGAAGATGGGGATCGGCGGGGGAGCTCGGTGTGGCTGTGGGCAGCTGAGCCGTGGACAACACACACACACACAAGAGCACACACACATCGAGTCGGAGCAGGTAGAGAGGCGAGGCGAGGCCTCGGCGTAAGAGACGGGGACTGCGGGTGTAATGTGTCTGAACATTTGCACCTTGTCAGGCTGAAATCTTTACAACTTCAAGCACCGGTTATCCTTGTTCCTGCATGGCAGAATGAATCTTTAGCTTCAGTGTACACTGCATGGCAGAGTACACACATTCATACATATCTTTTGTGTTTTTTTTCCAACAACTTTTAATCCAAGAGCTCTTTTGTATACGAAAACGAACCTATAAGGATTTTGCTGTCATTATTTTTCATCGCCTTGAGAGAAAACTGTGGTTTTTTCCATAACAGAACAATATTTATTGTATAATTTATAGGAAATCACTAATTAAATAGTCAGCATTGGAACAACTAATGAAAGCCAGCAAGAAACTTGCATTGTTCTTGAATTAATTATCATTATGTTTCTGATACCAACAAGAAAGTATTTAAAAAAAAAAAACCCAACAACAACAAAGTGGATGTTTTGCAAACTACGTGTCATTAATTACAGTTCAGTTTACGAACGCAACTTTATATAATTAAAATAAACGATAGGAATTACGAGGTGAATATGTGTCAAGACAGGAAAGTACAATCACCGAGCGTTCCGTCGCTCAACGGCGGAGAAGCCGCTGTGCATTCATTAGCACGTATCGATCACGTGAACTCAACAACGTGTTTACCAAACACTTTAATGACAGGAATGAAAAGTGAAACGCAAACAGAGAAATTGACGCGGGGTCGGCCGGCGTGTGGGATGGAGTGACACTCCGCCGAGAGGAGGAGGAGGTGAGCGAGGGAGAGGTGATGGCACGATAATGGGAGGCGGCGGAGGGAAAAACACTCGAAGAGGAGGATATGGAGACGATGGCCGTGCAAGGATGGAGGAGCAGGTAAAGCAGGCTGCAGGTGAACGGACGGAGGGGATTGTGAGAGAGCGAGAGAGAGAGAGAGAGAGAGAGAGAGAGAGAGAGAGAGAGGGGAGGACAAGGAGCAGGAAAGGGGGGTAAGGGGGGGGGTAAGGGGGGGTGGGCAGGCATATTAAAAATGCAGCAGTGGGGAGCAGGCCGGGGATTCACAGTAATTAGATGACAAAACGGCGGCGGGCTGGAGATGAGAGAGAGGGGTCACACACAATGCCACTGCCGCCGGGTAATTTGTAAGTGTCAATCACTAGCCTGCCAGGGGAAAAAGCGAGAGGGAGTGGGAGGGCGAGGAGCGGGAGAGGAGGTGGAGGGTGGTGGTGGTGGTGGTGGTGGGGGTTAGTGTACGGAAGGGGGGGGGGGGAGCGGCGAAGGAGGGGTGCAGGCAGAGATAGAGGGAGTGAGGCTGAATATGAAGGTGCTAGCGGGGCTTGAAGGAGTGGAGGAGGAGGAGGAGGAGGAGGAGGAGGAGGAGGAGGAGGTGGTGGTGGTGGTGGTGGGGGGGGTTACAAAAAATGGAAAGTCAGAGGAGAAGCGAAATAAAGTGAAAATTTAAAAATAAAGAGTGAGAGGAGAAGAGGCAAGAAGAGACAGACGGGGAAAGTAACACTCGGTTTATAAGATTTGATGAAAAAACAGACCATCAAATCTACATTTTTTTAAGACTACTGTGTTAAAACATGTCTTCTGTTCATCACTCTTCCCCTTCCTGTCTGTTTCATTGCTTTATCTTTAAACATTTTCAGCTTTGGGAGGTATTTTAAAATCTGTTCAGTTACACTTCACTTTTTTTAAGTTTTTGAATAGAATGGAAAATTGTAAATTTCCAATTTATAAGAAGGACACACACACAGAAAGCAGCCATACTGGGAACTTCCCTCCTTGAAAGAGTGTAGAACTGCAAGAAAGCATCACACGAGAAAATAGTATCTGTGCATTTACATCGAAAAAAACATTTCATGAACCAATCTTCACACAATGAAGAAGAAACTAGCCGAACTCCAGTGTGTGCTAGGTACAGCATACATTTATAGCTCCTTATGTAGAATTGATTTCTAACTAACAATGACTTTAGAGGCACGGCATCATTTGTTTGTGAATTTTCGGATGCTGATATTGTTTGTTGTGGTCATCTGGAACGCTCCGAGCTTGAAGGCAGGAATTTCCCAGCTGGTTTCAGGTTCCTATCTGCATGAATGTGTCACATCTTATGTGCGCAGGTTCAGTGAGAAAAAAACGAGTCCATAATTGATGGCGATGACGGTCGGCTGCTTTCCCCCCCCCTTTTTTTTTTCTTACTGGAGTCACCAAAGCAAATCATTACAACTTGACTAGATTTTTCCACAGGATGCTCATTCTGCCGCAGCTGGAAGTCTTACCTGGATCCGGTACGTTCCAGATCAAGCCTTAGCACGAACAGGAGGGAACAGAAACTGATACCTGATAAACCCTATTCTCTACATTTCTCTAAAGAGTAATCTGCACATTTATTACAACAACATTGGAGCCATAAGGAAAGGATCTGATTGGATCAGCGAAGTTTCCTTCCTTTATTGTCCCTTTTTATCTTTTAATTATTGTTACAATTATGAGCATTAAATTAGCTTTTAATCTTGTTTATTTACTGTTTTTCCTATCATCTGTGTCCTTGTACTTTACATCATTAGCGTAGCATTACTTAGATTTCGTTGTGCACTTGTTTTTTTGTAATGCGTTGCCAGTCAAATCACTTTATACTTTACTTTTTTTTCTAACGCACTGACTGTAATTACCATGCCTCCATGAGATGAGCACTCTTCTGGCATCTCACACACACACAAATACAATCAAACCAGGCGGATCCGCCTTCAAAGAATCTGTTGGTAGATATTACGTTGGAATTAATACTCTGGACTTTTTTTGCTTTCACTCAGAGATTAAAAAGAGGAACATTTCAAAAACAACTGTTTAATCAATGTACAAATGTCAGATTGGCAACAGCATGTCAGTGATTCACGTGAGTCATATTCAGCTCCTTTAACGGAGAGGATCTGGTAATGCAATCAGATCAAGGCAGGTAGAAGTGGCCATTATGATTCCAATCTTTGAACTGAATCACTGATCAGGAGTCCGAGGTTTACATTAAACTGGTTCCTGTGAGTCCTGTATAGAGAGCATAGAGCTCACATAGAGCAAGTCAGAGGTGTCACCGGAGGCACAACACAAGATTCATTTCAATTCAGTTGTTGTTCAGTTGTTCAACGTTTATTTTCATGATATTCAAACCCCATCAGTTATAATACTGCCTGTGTACGACCCATCCATTCAACACATCCTCATCCAGATGACTCTCAGCATCACAGCACCACTGCTTTTTTTAAAGTATTCGAACTACTTCAGCTACAGGTTGAAATTCATGGGTAATTTTTTGCAGCTTGCAAATTTTACCTATTTGTTCTGTTTTCACAAAGACAGCCAAACCAAAATAACCATGGGTGAACATTATTTTAGTGGATTTATGTGCCTGCAGAGAGAGCATTTATTTTAATCAATGTTCAAGTTTCTGGTCTTGATGTTGGAGCATTGGGAGAGAAATTGTCATTGTTGGTGCTAGCGGCAACAAATACAATACATCCACGAAGAGACACACAATTCAGTACTTAGATAACAAGAATGGCCTGATCTATTAAAGGTTGGGCTGTGTAAAAATAAAAATGGGCACAAACTTGTGGGAAACTAATTTACTCACATGGTGCAATGAAGACTGTGTCTGATGGACTCACAAAATAACACACGCCATCCATTAACATGTTTTCCTTCATGAATAACACTATAAAGTATTTGGTGCACTGGCGGAAAATACTGAGAGGCTCAAATAACAGATTTAACAAATTGAACACGATTTAAAATGAGGGTGGAAGTTGACTAATTTCTCAGCAGATTTCCTGCCGTTATTGTGATAAGAGGCATTTCCTCAACCGGCTCCCCATGACTTTTATTTGCTGGCTTTATTATGAGATATTTCCTGTGTTGTATGACCTCCTACACCTTGCAGTTTTTTCTGAATCTTTTCTATTGCTCTTGTTTTTTGCCACAGCTTTAACTATTCAGATATTGTTTTTTTGGCTGTAAAACTTTAATAACTATGTCCAATGTCATGCTGATTTTACACTTCTGGGGGCTCTGCGCTCCATCCCATCACTCTTGTAAACACAAGCAATAATGTAGATGTAAAACCCTCTGTTGATGCTCCTCTTTATCCAAGATGTCACTTATTAGACATTATGGTTCTCAACAGAACAACATAATTGTTCTTTAACTAAATTGTTCTGGACATATGAACTACTTCATTGCAGTAAACTGACTTTCCTTGTTTCGGCGTGGCTTCCTAATTCTCTCGGAGTTAGTTTTCTGCACACATTGAGTGCATGATGACACAGCACTCCCAATGTTCTTTGCTATTTCAGAGAAGCACTTTCTTTTTTCTTTTTTTCTTTTTTGGAGCAGAAGGGAAATCGGGGAGGAATCAGACAATGACTTGAATCAAGACACCTGAGCTTTATAACTCACAGACACACCAGGATGCCACAACCCTCATTAATAAGCTGTCAAGACTAAAATGAATCGCAAACTTTTAAATTCAGGTGCGACAGTACGGACACGTTCAGATCACCGAGGCACAAAGGGAGCTGAATGGAAATGAGATTAACCTTAACAGGATCAGCAATGTATGTAAATATTCATCATGTTATAGGCTAATCGTATGGCTTTTGCCATGTGGCTTGATAGACGGGTGAATGTGCGTCTGTATGTGCGTGTGTGTGTGTGTGTGTAAGAGAGGTCTTTCATTCTTTTCAGAGTGGGTACAATGGGGGGGGGGCAGCTGCTGGCATATTTCCAACGAGCCAAAGTGTGAGCAGCCCGCACAATGAGCAGGCAGCACAGAAGTCTGGGAGGGTGCAAGGCCAACACATGCACAGCACAACCGCAGATATAACTGCATGCATGCATACACAAAATGGGGTAAAAGTATGTTGCGGAAGAAAAAAAAAAATGTACATAATCTTTCTTTACAAATGCAAAACACCCATGCCAGTACTGCATTGTGCCGGTAGGTAAGGGCAGTGACATGACATGACATAACAGCACTGACATATAATGGATTCCTCAGGGGGAAGCTGTCCTGCACCACTCTTTATCTGCAGCCATGCACACACCTGGGCGAGCATATAAATGCAGCATGCATGAGTGCAAACCCTCATCACACAAATGCACAAAATGTAAACCACAAAGCAGGAGCAATTTTCACAGAGACGTTCAGTCGCCAAAAAAACAAAAACAACAAAAAAAAAAAAATGAGCAGGAATCACCAATAGATGTATCAAATGCGTCACATATGTAGCTCTTAATTGCAGTTTGTCCTTTTGTTCCCATCAATTTTCATCATAAGCAAATAAATGTTACCCATAAAAAAAAATAAAACATTCCAACTCAACAGGTTTAAAAGTTCATGAACAGTAAACTGAGGGGATATTAATTAAATGCGCATAAATAAAAGCAATTAAAAATCTTCACAGTTGAAATACGGAGAATTAGAAATTCATTAAAATCCAACAAAGATAAAGATAGACTAGTAACCTCTATCTCTGCATTAATTAAAAGAAAATTTTGAGCATTGCGGCGCACGCAGGCCGACAAAACACCTTCGAAAGTGTCTTAATTGGGAAATGATTAAACTCGTCTTTTCTTCCCTGTTTATTCTTCAGTCGACAATTAGCGGCTCATAATCAGCGGCACAGAAATTGTTACCTCTCCTACCCATCACACCTCCTGCACATTATTCTTCCAGGAGAAATTCAATGGACATCAGCTATTTTGAGAACGATGAAACAGCATGACGACGCTCGGGGATTTTAGGAATAATCTGGCGTTTGCAGAGCAGAAACTGTTGGTAATGGTAGCAATGGCTCTTTATGAAGTGATGGTGCATTTATCAGTTAAAGCGGTAATTGGTTTCAACGTGCCTTTCATGATCAGTCACATTCACTTACGCAGACTCAAACAGAAATGTCGACAACTGCAAAGCAAGATGTGGGGATCAAACTGCAAATAAAGAATTTCAACTGAGCATTCACATCCTTAACTTGATCATTCTAAACCAAAAGTGTCAAAGTAATTTCAATAAAGAGGCCAGACAACCTCCAAGTTGATGACAGTATAATCTCTAAATAATCCACAAGCAAATAAAAGTTGCAAAGAAGTATGGAAGTATATTAAAATTTATACAATATCTTTTTACAAAACTGAAATTTTACTGAGGAAAAAGTCTCATTTCAACATGATGACATTTGTAACAATGCTTAGTGCTTCATAACACGGTGTAAAGTCAAAATATCATGCCTTTTATTTTGCTGGTACTACAAATGCAAAAAAAAAAAAAAGTAAAATTTCTCCATTTTTATAAAAGGATTAAAGATAGCTTTTCTTTAAAAATGTTTTTATCTCTAAGGTCATCTCCAGCAAGGACATATGTGTTTGAGAATGTTTTTAGTTTGTCATAATCCGTTCAGTTTTCAACAACCATTTAATAATAAGATGTTGGAACATTCACTGAGATGGAGGTAATTCCTCATGGTGCATATGTTGTTTCTATTGTTACGTTAAGATTCTAACTCTGTTCTGTGCTTCAGGCTCCTTGACTTCCCCTCCTCACGTCTGATCGCTGCTTCCTGTCCTGATGTCGTTCATCTGTGCCTCAGCGTGTGATTGTCTTCACCTGGTGGCCGGGGTGAATGTTGGGCGTCGTCTGTGTGTTCTGGTTGTCAGTTGGTCTGTCTTTCCTTGCCAGCGCCTTGGGAATAGTCTCCTCTGATCTCCGGGGTGGTCGTTTTCATTTTTGGAGTTTGCTTTTTGGTTTGTTCTATAAAATGAGCTTGTTCTCCGCCAGCAGCTGTGTGTGGCAGCCTGCATCCTCCTCAGAGCAAACCCTAACACAGCTATCACGTTCAAATAGCTTTTTAACCTCAAGGAAAGTCAAAGGTGCACGCCTTACTGGCTGGATGGACTTTAAAGGATGTAGTCAGACAATATGCATTGATCTGACTTAATGGGAACTTAACCTAAACTCAATTCCCTGACGAATCCACAATTTGACAAAATGCGAACCACTTTCACACTGACACAAAGACAAATGTTCCGCATGAATAAAAAAAGACAAGCGGTTTTTTTAAAGTGCGTGGAGTTGCTCGCCCTGGGAGGGCATGACTACTTTTTGGGGATGAAAAACAAAAGCTTCATCTTGCAATCAATGGAAGTAGAGGAATGTGACTTTATTAACTCGCGAATCAATGCCTGCTGGTGCAGGAAGACTCACACAGATAAACAAACCTGCCAAACTGTATGGAAGTCACAACATCACAACAAATTCACCTTTGTTACAGCAATGCCGAGTGACAGCCAATGCAGATATTTCATTAAACAATCAATCCAAGATGCAACAGCTGCGCAGTGTGTGTGTGTGTGTGTGTAACCTGACAGCCTGCCACACAATAGGGGTCCAAGCGAGTGTGAACTCTATTCGTTCCTACAGCTGCCATCAACAGACGGAATGAACAGCCTCTTGCTAATAAAGTGAATAAATAAATAAAGCTTAAGAGGTCTTGTTTACCTCCTTGGTCTCTTTTGATTAGTGCTACTTATATAAAAAAAAAAGGCAGAATTGAATTGTGGATTAGCCATTTTCAAATAAACAAGGTTTCCTCATTAACCTGATTGATTACAGTCATTTTGGCAGGTATGATGGTTGGTGGACTGTTTTAAGATCTCATGATCTCACTGCATTGTTTTGTGTGTTGCAACTCTTCAAGAAACTAGAGCTTCAAAATACAGTCATCAAACATGATATATAGAGCATGCAGCATGCTACATAAATCGCTGCAAATGTTTCAGTTCTTCCTTTACTTTTATCAAATTATCTTCGAACTTGTCAATAATCCTCAGTGAATATTGCAACTCTCAAACGAGACATTATAGCACTACGTCCTCTGTAAACATAACACAATAACGCTTTGCTGATGATTATTTGTAACTGTCAAAACTTCCTAAAGAATACTCCAACTTCTGCTTACTAAAGTGAACCTATACCATCATACTGAATCGCAGCTGTTCCACAGATAAGAGGAGTAGAACAATAAGTCAGTAGCAGGGCTCCTGCGCTGATTAAGTCTGATTAAATGGAAGCTGGAAGGAATGAGCTGGTTAGTGGCTGCAGTAATATAGAGAGGAGGCAGTGATTAACGCCGACTAAACTGCACTGCAAGACATGTACACTGGTCGTAAAACTGCAATTTTTGCTCCAGCTGTGGGAAAAAAAAAAAAAAAAGCTTCAACACCTCAAGTAACAAAGCAAGTGTTGGAGCTGATTGATATTATAAATCAAATCATGAGTAATGATTTATTATTAGTTATTTGAGTTTCTTATATTTTGTGTGGATCATTGTTTTCTGTCTCACCTCCTCCCACTCAGGCCATCCCTCCTGTGATTATTTCTCGTCTGTTTTGTGTTAAAGAAGGTAGGAGGAAGAAAGTTTTTCAGGCACTAATTCCCCAAGACACCTGAGGTTTGATCTAAGAAAGGGTGGCACGCCGACACATGAAGGCTGATCTACAGACAGGACACACTGAGGTGTGTGTGCATTTGACTGACACACAAAATAACACACACAGTCTATTTTGCACGTTTGTCTGCAAGAAGATGGAATATCCGGAATGATCTCCAGAAACTAGAAGGAGGTAGTAGATTAAAGGTGCTGTAGGCAGGATTCAGCATCTCCGCCATCTTGCTTAGGTTTACCTAACCCTAAGATGGTGATTTGAAACCCAGCACAGCCAATCCTGTCCTGTTTTCTCTGACATCACGCCCTTACGCAAGTTAAGCTCCTCCCACAAGAACGTGTGACGAACGCCGCTCGACCAATCACGGTTAGAGCCTCAGGGGCTCTTCTGATTGGTCAAAGATACCGGGAGCGGTAGAGATTCCTTTTCAGCTCAGAACAGAGACAGATGGAAACGCTGCGCCCTCGCGGTAGTGCAATTATGCTACACTCCTAAAGGATTATCAATGGATACTCTAACATTTAATCCAAAGAAAACACAGAAAAATTAGCACTGACTAGCAAAATCCTGCCTACAGCACCTTTAATATACAGCACAAAATACATTTTACAACATCTGCAAAGGTTTGTGCAGTTTATGAAAGGTCTGATTTTAATATTTTTAAAGAGTGGTGCCAAATCAGCTCATCCTTTAGCAGTGATGCAGCTGAGGCATTTCCTCAGCTGGCTCGCCATCAATTATATTTGTGGACTTTTTTTATTAGATTTTTTTTCTATTTGTTTCAACACATTTTGACTTTGTCACTGACCATCTCTGAGATTGATCTTTTTTTTGTCAACTTCAGATTTATTTACATAAAAGCTTTGATACATTTGATAACATTAGTGTCGACTTTTGACATATATTAAAATGAAATTACTATATTTGGTTTAGAACCATAATTTGAAGGAAAATAAATTCCAGCATTGCCTTTCACTTAAGAATGGAAGATGAAACAGGACAAATGTATCAAGACCTCAGGAGTGCAGTGAGGTTTTGCTCCCACACCACACTCTCACATCAGTACGGTTCAAAACAATGTCCATCACACATTTCTACAGGAATCATCGCAGCAATTCATTGCAACGCGCACTGCAGGCACCCCTTGATAATTTTGGACTTTTTCTTTGAGGAAATTTTGATTTGTGCAGAAAATCAAGGGAACATCATGCGATCCAACTTGGAGTAACTTCTACAATTTATAAACAAATAAAAAAAAAAAAAACCCAGCATAATTCCTAGTGTGTATTTGTATATGTTTATATTTGAAACTTCTCCATCCATAGTGCAATGTAGCAGCATTGACTAATAATTTCACTCAACTCAAGGAAAGCAGTTTAGGATTTTCATACCTGGAATTTATAAAAAATAGGGGTTTTTTTCAAACACGACTATAGAAATTGCCATTAAGTTGCATTAAATTTGATGAATGACAAATTCTCACTGATAACGTCTGAAAGTGAAAACAGTTACAAAAAGCCAACAAAGACCAAAGTTATAGCAAAAAAAAAAAAAAAAAAAAAATCAAAACCATAAATGTTGGAAAACATCCGTTCATCTCTGATGAGATAAATCATGGCTGTTTCTTTTCATATCAAAACAATGCAAACCACGATGAAGGTTATTAACAAGTCCCTGTCCTCACACTCTCACAGTTTAACAAGGTTAGTGGGAGCAGCCTTGCATGGTTGACACTGGTTCAGAGTGGTTCGAGCTGCAGCTGCAAATTCAAATTGTCACATTAAAAAAAGCCCCAAAACTTAGTCTTCAAACTCAAATGGAAAGCAGAGGCCACGTTTGTTTGAGTGACTAAATGACTGTAGATTCATCTTTTATGCTCAATTTATTGAAAAAATGCTCAAAATTCAATAAAACTTAAAAACCACAATTTGAGAAAAATGTGGGAGATTATGTATAATATAAATAAAACAGAATACAGTGATCCTATATGAAAACAGGAAGAGTACAAACACACCATATCATATGCTAATATCAAGTGCTACAAATTCTGACAAGTGTAACTTCATACCAGAGCTGCCAACTCTCACACATCGAGTGAGAGTTGCATTTGTCTTTAAGCCGCGCACTCTCACGCCACAAATGTGCATTTTTCTCCGAAACCCAACTTCTTGGTTTACTCAATGGGAGATGACTCACAACAGTTAATATTTCTCCAACGACTCAACTAAATAATTAAGCGAATATCGCGGATGGTCACAGACCTTAATGCAGGTCTGCTATCTCTAAAGTGAACATTAATAATAAACTGATGGAGTCAGAGCTTATGTGAAATAGTACTGATTCAACTTTAATCATATCCATAACAAATACACAGTATAATAGTTTATATTCAGGACTATTGATATTTTTATAATATATTCTTTGTTTTCTCAGTTGCTAGAGTGGCTGCCTCTCAATTGGAAGGTTGCAGGTTCTATTCCCCATCTCCTCTTGTCCACATGTCGATCTCTCCCGATGGATGGACTGAGCGCCGTGCGTGGCAGCTGCCTCCATCAGTGTGTCAGTGCCTGTATGAATGTGTGTGTGAATGGGTAAATGCGGTTAAAGTGCTCTGACGACTGCTCAAGAGGTAGAAAAGTGTGATATAGATTAATTCCATTTACAATTTCTCTGGTATGTCTACATGATCAGCGTTAATAAAACTGAAGTTTCAGCCTTAATCTACAATGTTTGAAGACAGACACACTGATGTGCCCTGGAGATACAAACTGGCAGCAAACAAATTGTCTAATATTAACAACTACAATATCAATAACTGTATTTTAACACGTGACTCAATTAAAAAAAAATCAAGGTATCGGGATTGAAATTTTTGCATCTGCACATCTGTACTCGGTTATCATTACCTTCATAAAACTAATGCCGACAATATATATCACTAGTTTTATGCATTCGTTAATAATAACTATTAACTAATAACTAAAAGGAAACTTTTGGAGTCTTCAAATTTCTCTTTTAATCTTCTAAACATACCAGGAAAGTTGCTAGTGTTGCCTCCACAGCATGGCACATTTTGTATAGCATTGAAATGATTTGTGAATCCCTACATTCTCTTTCAATTCATATTTCACACAATGTCCGAAACTTAGCATTCATGATAAGTTCTATTAATTTACATTTTAACGCAGCAGAAAAACTTGAAAATTGTTAAAATTCAGTTTTATAACATATCTTTTATTTCTTAAAACTTTTTTTTCAACCTCTTAACCTCGACAAATTTTTTTAAGCCTCAGTATAATAATAAGCATAATAACAATAACAATGACGCTTTACAGGCACTGTAGCTTGTGATTTTTTTTTTTTTCGGCCAGTGCCATGAAGGCAGTCATGTTTGAGAGTCCTTAAACACACATTTCCATCAAATTAAAACATTTTTTTCCCCCCCACTCTTACTTGGTGGTATCTGGCCATGCAGATGCTTTTGTATTTGAGTCATCCTTCACAGAGATTCCTGCCTTCACCTCAAAACAATGGCACTGAACTTGTATATGGTGTTCACATTCAGGGCTGCTGTGGCAATCGCCGCATGAGATCAAATCCTTGGACTTTCTTCTGGGAGATTGGGATGGGGGTTTTCGTGACCCCCAAAGTTTATATTTTTTCATATATGGAAGTTAGAATTTATTTCTTTTTAAAGCACAGACACTGTCGTGCTTTATGTGCGACAAAATAATCTCAGCTCAAGGTCCACTTGCTAGCTTTTTGGAGGCTTCAGCAGCAGGGTACACCGTCTATTTAATCTTTTCTCAGCGCCTCGCGCTTCATACAGGTATCTGACTTTCTAATAGTTTTCTAGGAACTTTCCGGCAGAGAAGAATAGTGTCTTATGCTAATCATGGGGAAAGAGAAAAACTGATGTTTGAATAATTAAAACCTCCCGCAGTTTATGGATATGCCTACAAACAAGACCTCCAAAGGCTGATTACTGACATGGAGCACAGCAATTCAAATGAAATGAAAAAAATGACAAAAAGGATCTTTTTCATTCAAACAATACAAAATAGACGGAGGCAACATGATGCATTAGTGCAATTAATGTTAACTGTACACAGCGTTCTAAATTTGATGGAGTCACGTTTTCCTATTGTCACAAAAAGCTACATATTCAAAATTGTAGTGTTCCTTTGTTTGGAAAAAAGATTTTTTTTTTCTATCGCTGCAGCTTGATGTCTTTCTAGACTCATTAAAATCTTTCTGTTGCTTCTTTTACCACCCGAATTATGTGACAAAAAATGTTTCCTGATCTCATTTGAAAAAATAGCATCACATTTTGATGAAATATATCATGCTTTGCAAGAAAATGTGAAGATTAATTTAAAAAAGCACAACAAATAATTAAAACATTCCCAAAAGAGAGGTGCATCAGTCTTTTATACCCAAATATCAACCAGAGTGAAAAGAGAAAACCAACGTCTGCCAAACGGCACGAGTGGCTTGGATCTGGGCTCGAGGATGGCCGCCGGTTGTCTGGCCAGCTTCTGGTCTTCTCAGGGGTCAGAGGTCATATATGCATGATCACTGTCACATTTGCATGATCACGCTGATCTTAAATCAGTCTTCATATTCTGCATGTGGACTCAGTTACCTTGATTTATTGTGGTGAGTTGGACTAATGGTGATCTGCAGTAGCCGGTCATCTGGCGTGTCGATATTAATTAAAAGACCGTAATATCTTTGCACTCTCTTCCTTCTCTTCACTCTTTTTGGTTGTTGTTGTGGTTTGGTTGGTTGTTCACAAGTTTGTTTCTTTCACTTTCTGTCTCTTTACCTGTCTTTCTGTCCCCCTGTCACGTCCAGAAATATCACATATCAGTACTCAAAATAAACAAAATAAATTAAGAAAGTACGTTAACAAGAGGTTGTGTGTGTGTGTTGTTTTCTCAGACCAATTTTTGTGGATGAATCAGCTGCATTCTAACACACCTTCACAGATCTACAAGTGATAAAATGGGCCAAATTATTGTGCAGCAGACTGGCGCAGGACACAAGCTTTGAAAAGTTGCAAATGCATCATTTTATATATTTCACTAAATGCTTTCACATTTCATTATCAAATAAGCTCCTAAAAATGTGTATACACTCTTCAGATGTGACATTTGAGTCTTGGGCGAATATCAAAGCGATGCAGCGTCCATCTGAGCATGTGTGAAGAAGCCATGTTGTCCAAACTGAATGTTAATATTGACTGTGGAATTGACAGACATGCTGTCCGATAATGAAAGAAGTTACCCAGAAGTTGTGTGTGTGTTTTATAAACTGAAAATGACACATTTATTGAATTTGAGTTTTTTGTTCTGATTTAAGAAATCAACATATTAATATGCAGACTTATCACATAGACTGAATCAATCCAAACAGTCTTACTATTAATATTTCATGAGGAAGATCCCGCAATACAAACCTTTTTGGAACCTTTTTCACATGTTTAAGGGCACATCAGTTATCAATGCTTTAACCGACAAAAATAAATAATTTCTCTCGATTTGCTGAAAAAAAATCTCCAAGAATGATTCAAGTGCCCAGGAGGCAGAACTGTAGATGCCTGCCATGGCTTGATTCCACTAAGGTAAGTGGAAAAACTGTCCGTTCAGTGTTAACACCATTACCACTTTGGGAAGAAATAACAAACAAGAAATAAAGTGACGTTTATGGTCTTCAAGTGCTGATCCAGCCACAATGGGAACAATGATGGAAGAGGCGGATCAGCAGGAAAATGTTTAGCTGGTGGTTGAAAGACTATCGCGTCGGCAGAGAGTGAATGGAGATAGAGACAGAGGATAGAGGGAGGAGGAGGAGGAAGAGGAGGTGGAGGGAGGAGGGTGCAACAAGATGGAGAGAGACTGCCTGCACATACTGTCAAGGCAGTTAATATAAGGTGTGGAGATAAGGCCCCACAGACAAACATTGACCAAATCAGGCATTTCAGCAGCGCAGCCCGAACTGTCAGTCAGCCTGAGAGACAGACCAACAATCAGCACTCTACCTCTGATAAGGGCTCTACTGGGCTGCGTGCAGGAAATAGCCAATCTGCAGCCGGGGCCTGGCAAACAGGGTGATGGCAGCGGCGGTGGCGGCGGCGGCGGCGGGGGAGAGGAGAGAGGGTGGGGATGATGGAGAGCAAAGGGGTTAGAGGAGGGAGGCAATGTAGAGAGACAACAAGTGAGGGAAAGTGGCCTATAAATTTTGAGAGAAATGTGGACCAAGAGTTCACAGGGAAGGATAATACCCGAGAGTAAGAGCAAGGATGGGGAGAAGGGAATGGAAGAGGGGGGGAAAAACAGGATGATATTCCTCCGAATCGCACCCGAATGCTTCCAGAGCGAGAGATTCAGAAGGGAATAGAAGTGATGGGGTAAAAAAAAAAAAAAACAGGAGAGAGAGAGAGAGAAAGAGAGCAAGAGAGAAAGAGTAGAAAGAGAGGTGTGATATTGGCTCTTAAAATAGTGTCTCTCCCCAGTTTTTTGTCACCTGGGAACAGCTTGCACAGAGAGAGTGTGAGAACTTGGTTTAGACCAACACCTTACATTAATGATTTGCCAACAGCTTTGACTAGCTCATTCTTCAACATGCCGGTCGCCTTGCCCGCTGCACAATAGCATCATTTCATCCTCTCCATTGATTAATGGTGCATATAGTGTGTACAAGCGCGTGCACAAATTCACACGTGAGCACGTGTGCCCGAGTGAAGGATAGCGCTTTGTATTAAACGGAAGACTCTGCATCGGCGATGAAATTCCCTCGTAAGAAAATAAACACATCCAAAATGCTGGAGTGCATGGATGCCTATGGAAATCCAAGGAAGGGGGCCTGGGGTGGCAGGAGTTCAGGCAGCTCGGACCCACACTGGCCCCTGTAGGCCGCAGGGGGGAACTGCAAGTCTGGCAGCAAGTTTTTGAAGAAATAAATTCCCAGCCGTTTACCTTTGTCAAACACGTTTAGGTTCCTCCAAGCAAAACAGTGGAAGAGCACCAACAGCTGGCGAGTGTTTATTTTCGGAAGTGGAGTCAGAGGGGTGTCTGGGCTTCCTTGATCATGAACCAAAAATGCCATTACCATGACCACTGATAACAGTAGGAACCGTAAACAAGCTAATCACCGAGGGCCTATTTGTATTCTCATTTGTGTTTGCATGCACCGATGTGCACGGGAGGCGGGGAGGGCGGCAGGGACCGGGGGAAGCCGCGGCGTGGGCGGCGTACGGAGGGGTGGAGCGCGAGCGCGCGCAGCGCGAAAGGGTTAAGCTCCCTCCCCTGGCTGCATGCTGCTTTCCCTTGCTCTGTCAAGCCCCATTAAACCTGCTACACCACAGCAATATGGTGCCATCAATTACAGGCACGCTGCCATCAATGCAGAGCGCAGAGGAGAGGAGAGGAGAGGCAGGAACACATAAACAGGACAAACGGCCACATAAAAAGACCTGCGGCTACACAGAGCCCTGCAGCCACACACACAAACACACACACACACACACACACACCTGAATTTTCTCAGTGAAGGTTTGTTTCAAATACAGACTTTGACAAAAAAAAAAAAAAAAACCAAAACAAAACCAAAACAAAATGCATGCATTTCACATTCAGTTTCATTCATGACACCAAATAGTCCATTTCTGAAAACCCCACGCGCTCTGCGTGACAGCTTTAATTGCAGTGTGCTTCTACTGCCCCCATGTGATAGAAAAGAAAATACACTCCTCTCACAATAGAAGCACAACAATCAAATTTGAAATCTCCAGCCTTATTTTCACTCCTTCCAGCCATCACTGGACAGAAAAAGAAGAAGAAAAAAAAAGAAGAATCAATAAGACCATGCCAGTTAGAGAAAGATCAATAACAGTGAGCATTCTTGACAGTGACACTCACAAATATGTGTCTTGCCCCCATCGCAGAATAGCCTGGGTTTTGTCAAGCTGCTGGCGGTATTATCAGCCTTTCAGGAGGAGGACAGGACAGGACTGCAGCTCGTTCAGCGGCGCACAAAGAAGAACCATTACACAGAGATCTGCAGGAAGTCGCTGCGAACCAGCAGAGACCAAACCAAGCCCCCGTGTCCTTGCCGACAGTCTTCAGTGTAACAGCTTGAATGAGACTTTTAGAGAGAGTCACACTGCCAGCAAAAGTCAAAGCTGCAGGAAACCTGGCATTAAATAACAGCGGTGGGTTCAGAACTTTTCCTTCAGCCAGAGTTTGAACAACAAATTATAAAGTTACTGTAACATACTGACTTCTTGTTCATTTTAAATTAATGATGCCTTTAAAGGTACTTGTTAATTCATGAAAACCGTTAGAGAGCCATATAGCTGCAATGTTATTGTAATTAACATTACCTTCGACTTCATCCCCAGCAGCCTGTTCACACTGAGACCGTTTAATTCCGGCGTTATCGCTGTAACTTGGTCTGTCCTAACAAGCGTGTCTTTGGCTTGTGGGAGGAAGTCGGAGAGGATTTAGGGTTTATCTCCCGTTACTGCGGAGTGAAACATGCATGTCTCCGTTTAAAATCTCGTCACCTCCCGTCCTGCTGACATCGGCTCATAATTTTCCAACAATGACTGCTGAGTTGCATGCGCTGTCTTCGATCTGCGCGGAGGACAGTCTGAACTCATCGTAGCCCGAGACTCGGCCTGTCCAATAGAGGCCAGCGGGTCACAACGGTCCCATTTGTCATTTTCGGTAGCGGCGTGTTGCCGACTTTGACTTGGCGAATATGAATCAACTGCTGATTGGAGACTTCTTTCTATATTCTAACTGATTATCTTATTTATTTAGGCTTTATTCAAGAGGTGTGAGAAACCTCCCAGCATAGATTTAGCAAAGCTTTACACAACTGCTGAATGATTCGAAAGGAGTCATTATCACATGATGAAACATGAGTGATTGCATCACATCAAAGATATCAATAAAAAAATTCCCACTGAAAGTGAACAACTAGAGCACAGCCAATAAATTTTTGTTTGATCTTAAATGACAGAAGGATGCACTAAATCACTGTCGTCTCTAATCTGATGAAGAAGCTTCATACTGGTTGATCATTCACTCTCATGTCTGTACTGAAGCCACACTGTTTGTTTTTCAAGTCTGAGTTATACTTTTAGCACGTAGAGCCCAGTGTGCCCTGCCTTCACCCACTGTCAGCCGGGATCGGCTTTAGGGCCCTGCTGCCGGAGTCGGGTGGAGCTGTACAGACGATGGACGGTTGGAGCACATTAAACTGACCACACTGACCGTCCGCAACAGCCTGACTGGATATTACGAGCTCCAGAGCAGCGCAGCGTACAGCACAAAGTAACAGTAGATCGCTTTATACATACTCTGTGAAACACAGTTTAGAGTTACCAAATGTTACTGCTGATTTCCTCAAAGTACAATATTTTTCCAGCATTTTTCTTTTTTACTTTTAAAAAAAGGATATCATCTCATGTTGTTCCTTCAAACATTTATATGTACTTTTCATGTTATTTTAACTTTTTATTGATTCATATTTATTTCTAATCAAGTGTATTTTTTCTTATCCTTTCATTTTTAATTAAACTAGATTTTTTATGCAGATACTACATCATAAAATGTAATAATAATACAGATTTTTAGAACATTTTGGAGTAAAATATGCACATTTGTTGTCAAAACCTGAAAAGTAGGAGGAGCCCCTGAAATTATGCTTAAAAAGAAGCAGAAAATTTAGCACGTTTATCATTATTGCATTTATTAAAGATTTTTTTTTTTTTAAATGTACACACTCAAAAAGAACATTTCAACTCTCAGTAAAAAATATTTTTGTTTCTAGTTTCATTTGTTGAAATTTTGTCATTGAAACCAGGTAATACGTTTTCAATTTCATTTGCTCTGACAAACACTTTTCCGGTGAGGAAACTGCGCACTACAAAATACAGATTTATTTAACTGCGCGACAAACATCAGCGGTATAATTCTAGGTTGATTTCCAACTGTTGACAGTTCGATTGAAATCAAAAGTTTTCGGGAAACAAATATTTCAAGCAATGTAACTTATCTCCATTGACATCAATCAGGATCAATCTCAAGCGGGAATTAAAACGAAAGTTTCTTGTCTATATTTTCCACTGAACACATGAAATAAATGTAAACAAAACCCACTTATTTACAAATGCCCTCACGTGGAAGGGAGTCTTATGTGGAGTTTATCTGTGAGGAGGAACTACTGCTGCCTGAGCTTTTGGTCTTCTGCCCTCGAGTGGCGCTGGGCGGCCGCTGCACGCGCTGGCCGGACGCGTCTCGGCTCTTCTCGCCGTGTGTCGCTCCGGATTTACTGCGCACCGCTACAAGACACAAGACGCAACAAGGAGAAGATTTAAGAGACGACGACGTGACTGCTGTTTCATGTCTGTAAGCATGAAGGTGGCGGTGGTGGAGGACGAGGAAATGAGCAGGAGAAGATGCATCTGATGTGGACACTGCACAGCTGAGTGAGAACCAGGAAGTGGCGAGGAAGTGGTTTTTTTACACTAATGTGCTGTGATGTTAAAAGGTTTATTGTTCGGTCCATCAGTGTATCCAGCTTTCTCAGAGCAGATTTCAGATTGAGTTATCAGTATTTCAGAGTCAGGCTGCATTGTGTTAGTTGAACATGTCATATTTTGTGAGTAAGTATAAAAGTTAAATCCTGTTAATGTATTTCTTATTCCAAATAACAGTGTTTATGTTCTTTCTTCTTCTTCTCTAAATTACACGACGGTGTGCTTCACCCTTAATAATATGCAGCTGAGCTCAATCCACGACCCCAAACTGGACAAAGTGGCCAGAAGATGCATCAACGGCTTAGTTTGCCTCATTTTATTTTCTTTTTGCTGCTTCTCTACCAAATTTCTTTTGGAAATAACAGTATTATCTTTACCATTTTTCACAAATAAATGTGATACAAAGCTATGATTTGGTGGGTTTCTGTTGAGGTAGCCTCGTGCTTTGGCGAGTTTGGTGAGTATTATTATTTCAACTAAACATTCTGGCAGAATTTTCTCTGACTTGGTCAGTCGACATGGCGACACGACAGGTTTCAAAAGACCATGTGGATTCAAGGAAGAAGGGCAATTTTCAGAAAGATCCCCAAGAAGAATGCTAGTTTTTTTTTATCACCTCTAGCTGCAATCCTTAAAAAGAAAAACATGTTTTCTGCTGGAAATTCACTGAAAACATCACAGTTTTAATTTTTTTTTTTTTTTTTAACTTTCAAGCCACTTTTGAAATCAGCTGAAAAAAACCCAACGGTGCAGTGAATATGTCCACTTGAATGAAACACCCAAGGGCAAACTTCATCCTTCCAGCCTTCAAACATGCATGCACAGGCGCGCACACACATACACACACACACACATGCACACTCACAGCTTCCACTCGTGAAATCAGGAAAACAAAGCAGGTAGCTTCAGCATGGCCTTGCTCGGTATGGTCGACATGCACAACACTTTTGTTTGTGAGAAAGGCAGACAGAGCGGCAGGCAGGCAGGCAGGCAGGCGGGCGAGTGAGGAAACATCCGTGCAGAGGGGACCTTGAGAGTGAGGGGAGTTAGTGTCTTGGGGGCCGTAGACGACAATCTTAGTGTTGACCCTCGTGGCCCGGGGCCCCGACGCCGACGGGGGAGCCGCGGGAGGTTTAGAGCTCTTCCCAGAAACCAAAGAGTCCTCCTCTTCAGAAAGCAAGAGCGGGGAAGAAGAGGGAGTGTGCGCCGGGAGGAAAGAAAAGAGAAAGCGCTGTGACGTGCACACAGTGACGATCGCCTTTGGTTCACCTCCAGTTAGGTGGAAAACCCCACTATAGAGGGATTTAGAGTCAGTGAAGGGGAAAGCAGCACAGAAGAAGAAACTTCACCAGTGTGTGTGTGTGTGTGTGTGTGTGTGTGTGTGTGTGTGTGTGTGTGTGTGTGTGTAGAACCACTACACTGCAGTCAGTCTCACTAACAGCTTCCAAAAATGTGAAAACATCATTTTTGTCAGTTTTTACAATTACAATTTATAATGCCGCAGTAGAACTTCAGTGGATTTGTTTTCAGTGCTTGAAAATGAAAGTGAGAAGCAAAGAAACAATACGAAGAGATTTAAAGAAATAATATGACAGTGAAGGTTTCACATACTTTGGTAATACATGCACACTCCACAAGCATTGGTCAAAGTGATTATTACTTCCACTGCACATCGAGAAGCACCCGCACACTCTTCACTCAATCGCTCTCAATAAATCAATCATTCTTTTATATCATTGCACTTTACATGCAAAATACAATGATTTACACTTTTAAATCTCTCAAAATCAATTATTATTCTTATAATCCATCCATCAGTGTTCTGTTTTGCCACCCCTGCCTTGTTTGTCCCTTACGCATTATTTGCTCAGTTGCACTGTGATACTAAATGAAATTAATTTGTGTAATGAGCCATAATAGAGTTATTTTTTACCAAACAAGACATAAATTGTTGGTATTAAATAACACAAAAAATAAAGCAAAAATTGCATCGCCTGATTTTCTTGTTTTGTGTTTTTTTTTTTTAACTATGCATTGGATTTTGGTCAGTTTTACACTTTAAAACTGGATTACTTCTATATTTTCCTGAACTAAAATAGCATTTTAACATGCAAAAAACCTAACTGTCATGTATTCCTGCAATGAAAGAACATGCACAGCTCTTTACTTTGCATTGTGCAATGGCTGCCATATTGAGCATGAACAGTGATTTATGCTGCGGTGCACATTAGTAAAGTTTGGCTTCTCAGAGAAGTTTTCACAGTTCAGTATGTTTTCAGTTTCGTATTTAAAAAAGCAGATCTGTGAGCGACATATGCACATCTTGTAAAGGTGTATCAAGCTTCATTAACTTCTTGCAGTTCAAGTAAGCAACATTTTAAATGATCCAAATGCAAACTGTGCATAACAACCAACAACTTAGGATTTTTATTTTAAACCTTTTTCTGTCTGTTAAAAGTGAACCAATCTGCATCTCTACCAATACCACATTCACACAACACTGAATAAAAGCATAGTAGAAATCGCACAAAGGATGACAACTGACTCCTTCGAAACGAAACTACAAAAAAAAAAATCAAATTGTACTGAACCCAGTTTCCTCAGTCCGCCGTTCCCACTTCACCATCACCAACAAAAACTCTGCGTGTAATTCACAAAACCATCTGCAACCTTGGGAGTAATCTTTGAAACCAATACACCTTTGAGCCCTGTATTAAGCCAGTCACCAAAACAGCTTCTTTTACCACTGTAACATTTCCCATCCCCACTCGTTGTACTCCTTTCACAGCAGCTGAAACACTGAGCCAAACCTTTGCCATTTCTCGATCTCGACTCAAGCACTGGAGTTAAACCTCAGAACTCATGAAGGTACTTCAGTGCTCTGCTGTCTGGCTCATATCAGCTCATGAATCGACCCTCCAGAACAACCACAGTCTTTCCATTCCTTTCCTTCCTGTATAACCTCATGCAGCCTATCTCAATGACCTCCTTATACATTCATGACCCGTAACCTGTTTATCTGATGACGACCTCTTCTCCACCTCTCTTAGGACCAAATGCCAGACTTGATTCTTCTCAGCTGCCCCCATAGTCCACAACTGTCTCCTCAAATCACTTCATCACTATAATATTCTCAGCATCTCGACATACCACAATCACAAAGTCTATGATTTTAGATCTGCTTTTTAAGTTTGAAAAGGTTGAACTGTCTCATGTGTTTTTTGTTCACTCCATTGTTCTGCTGATCATGTTTTATTGTTTCAATCTGCTGAAACCTCACTGTGCTTTGTTGAAAGTTCTATAAACAAATGTGGGGTTTTTTTTCCTCCTCCTAACATCATGACTAGAAAGTTTCCTGATCTTGGGAAACGTGCAGAGATATTCAAGCATTTCAGCTCTGAATCACAGCCGGAAAAAAGAAAGGAGAAGCTCCGCAATCTTAACATTAGCAGATAAGACATGCTGGAGCTCTTCCTGTTTGCCCCCCGGCCCACTTTTCAGACACTAACCTTTTGCCTCTGTGGGTGCTGTGGTGCTTGTCGTCTGAGAGGCTGTCGAAGAATCCGAGCCGCAGCTTTCAGCTACCCTCTGGCCTGCACACATCGCCTTCAGAGTCTGGAAAACGGCTTGAGGAGCCACGTTCATCTTCAACAGATCCACTATGATCCTGGGAGGAAAAGAAAGGAGGCAGGAGTTTCCTATTAATCCTTAAAAAAAAATATATATATATATATATATATATATATATTCAATAAACTGCTTAAAAGCTTTTTTAACTTATTTAACTCAAAACGACTGGAAGAAGCTTAGATGTTACATCTCATCCTTAAACTTTCTAACACCAGTGTGAAAAATAAAAAGTCCTGTTTTCAGAGTTGGTGTCCATTCAAAATATCAAACTTATAATCAAACACAAAAGTTAAAGCGTAGAATCATGCATTTATCTTGTATATGCTTTATTACAGTAAATCTCTGTAACACAAGATGCTTTCCGGCTGGATGGTGGAGCAGTGGTTTGTGCTCTCACCAAGCACAAGAAGGTCCAGGTTCAAATACCTGTTTTCAACTGGTGCATTGTGGGTCACCTGGTATTGTGGTAATTAGATTCATACTGCAAAAGTTTTTCTTTTGCACGTGTGTTCTGGTTGACAGGGCTTTTCTGTGTGGAGTTTGCATGGTTTCCCTGAGCATGCATTTGCCTTGATTCTTCGACTTCTTACAACAACATAAGGAGAATTAATCATTTAATTTGCTGTTCCAAAGAATAATGTGTATTAAAGGATGCAATAGTTATATAGATTGAAGACTGGAGTATAATCTGTTTGCTGTATTTGTTACAACTCGACTTACTTAAAGACCTCCTGGTCCACGGTGATGCCAGCAGCTTGGGTCAGCTCGAACAGCTCCATTTCTTCCGCATTGAGCACTTTCTTCTTCTTCATGGCGTATTTCTGCACATTAGCGGAGACCACCAGAGCTGGAGAGTCTGGAGCCGAGGGCACCGCGGGGTGTGGAGGCTGAGACATCACTGACATGCAGCTACACGGGGACAACACGCAAGGATAAATGAGCAAAACATCCCCTCAACCTCATCATTATACATCAGCGAACAATAATATCACCGGAATTGAGTTTTATAAACGTTTAACATGACAAATAAACGGGTAATTACCGTCAACAGAGCAGCGATGAAGGTTTATTATCTACAGCAAGTCCCAGTTCAGACCTGCTCAGACGCGCCAATCTTACGTCATCACTCGAAGACTTTTTGCGGTGCATCATGGGATTAGTAGTCAAAACATGTTTTGAATTTCTAAAGCTAAATGCTGATTTCTTTACGCTTCCTGTGCTCTTTAAGCCTCACTAAAGAATTAAAATCGACATGAGACATGGTTATAAAACTGACTGTGGTCACATAACCTCATTATCATGTGTGTTTATACAGCTAATCCTGTTTTGACGACTGTTTTTGAAAAGTTAAAATAAAAAATACATGTTATTTACATATAAAAACATTATCTTCAAATATTTTTAAAAAATCCTG
This sequence comes from Salarias fasciatus, assembly GCF_902148845.1. NCBI lineage: Eukaryota > Metazoa > Chordata > Actinopteri > Blenniiformes > Blenniidae > Salarias > Salarias fasciatus. Next base: position 19,305,326 of record NW_021941229.1, on the reverse strand, counting down.
AATTTATTTATTTATCTTTATGCTAAGGAAAGCGGAAGTGCTCGGACTGGCTCATCCTACTGCGCATGCGCGGGTCTCTGCGCTGTTGCCCCACAATGGCCGCCGCTGCAGCAGGAATAAACAAGCAGGGCGCCGGAGCGACGATGGAGCCGTGTATCCGACATGGGAGGGGAGCCAGTGGGAACACCGTTAAGGTTGTAATCCTGTCATTAACGCCCTCAGCTGAGCTATGGTGGCGATGCTCGTGTTATTGGGTGACATGAAGGATCGGCTGCAGGCTGGACTTCGTGGCTCATGTTTGGTGGAACGTTGCTGCGTTGGCGTTTGTGCAAATTGATGCCAAGCATGAACCTAGATGTGATCACAGCAGCTTGTCATCTCTGCATCGCGACAGAGCGTTTGTTTGCTAGTAATAACACGATCGTCGCAGCTGTGTGTATGTGCGCGAGTGTGCTCGCCCCCCCGTGTCTGTCTGCACAGTGCTAACAGAGCTGGAGTTCCTTCATGCTAGTCGGCGTCTGCGCAGCTTTTGGCTCACTGCAGCGTGCGTGTGCGCGGCCAGGTGCAAGCAAAAACAGGGCTGTAATTCAATTTATAAGTGTGCAGATCTGAACCTGGATATGTTTACAGCACGTTTGCACCGAAATCAGGAGGGTGCAGTACTAAAAACTACTATTGCACTGCGCATTTTACCAATTCAGATTATCATGCAATGAAAGCAATCTATCGGTCCTGTGCATTTTATTGTTATATAGATCCTTGTAAGTTGCTATGTTGAAACATTAGAAAGGTTTCGAAGCGTCACCCACCTCTGACATGTTGTGTAGACATTGAAGTGGGTCATCAATTTGGCAACACTTGTTACTGCTACTTCATAATAAACGTCTAATGCTGTGTTTATGAACCATTGAAACATCTATACGTTTTTTGCGTTTTTATAAGTGATGGCTCATTAGTTATATTAATATGAAATACTTTTATTGGTCAGTAGTATATAATATGATAATATTCTCAAGATCGGAAGTGCTTAGGTGTGAATAATAATGTAATTTCTAAGCCTGCAGGTTTATTCATTTTTTTTAAGCCAACTTTATTAAATCCTTGAGTGATGACAGAAAGCTAAATAAATGTCACATCAGTTAGGGCACAGATGCACATTGATGGAACGTTAAGATAACAGTTGTTGGCATATATTTTTTGACCTTGTGACTTAAATGTTGAGGAATTCTTCTGTTGGTATTGATATTTTGTTATGTTTGCACTTAGTGTTACACAGGCTACACACAGTCAATATGGTTTCATCAAGGTTGAAGAAGTCAGTCTTCAGTTTTAAAGTTGATATCTACTGATGGAGGTTGGCATTAGTGCCCAATACATTAAACTTATAACCTGAAAATAAGTCATTTAAATACAAGTTCTAATCGGAGACAACTGTGGGCCACTGAGCTGCATCCCATGTAAACGTGTGCGAAATCAAACATGCTGGTTATGTGATTCAATTTGCTGGAAGTGATCGAATCCGGAAAGTCGAAGTGCACTGTCCCATCACCTGATACAGTAGATGCATCTGATAGTGTGAATCATTTGGTTCTGTTCGCACTTCTGCTCAGGTTAGTCAAAATGTTCAATTTGAATATGTTAATGTTTGTTCCCACAGCTGGAAATGCACCTGTCATGTCTTATTTAATCCCCGGCCACTGTTCACATCCCAAATATATTAGGTTTATTCTCATGCATGACTGAATAAAACACTGAATATATACCTTGAAAAGCAGAAAAATAACTTCAAGTAGCAGATATGTAATGTTTGTAATTTAAAAAAGAAATAGACAAAACAATAATTCCGAACGTTACATAAATATCAGCTCTAAATCTGTCACAAAATCTTCAACATTGAGTTAGTTTGATTAACTCGTGCAGCAAAATAAACCAGACCTGACTCTGCAGCAGCGATGGACACAAACAGCTGATGGGGGTAACCGGTTCCATTCACAGGTGCTCGAGTGTGGCGTGTGCGAGGACGTCTTCTCCCTCCAAGGAGACAAAGTCCCTCGTCTTTTGCTCTGCGGCCACACGGTGTGTCACGACTGTCTCACCCGGTTGCCCCTCCACGGCAGGGCGGTGCGCTGCCCCTTCGACAGACAGGTCACTGAACTGGGTGAGCCAACAGCTTTCTGCATCATGAATACATGGGATTTTTATTTATTTATTTATTTATTTATTTATTTATGCTATGGCTTAAAAAAAAATCTTGGTTTTTTTCAAGTATATTCATTGCACCTGTAAACTGTACAGAGAGAAAAGTAGAAGGAGGCTAAATGCATTGATTAAGGTCTCTTAGCAGATCTACAGCAGCAGTATTAAGAAAATGGTAAAGGTAAATGTATGTAGCATCAATGATCAGCCTCATAAAATAGAAACATTTAAGCCTGATTGTATTAGAACCAGAACGAAAGCTGACAGTCTAGAACATATTTTGCTGACATCTGCGGTTGCATCATAATGATGGCCTAAAATGGGATATCGGTCAATATCACACGAAAACATTGTTAAAATAGTCTGAAAAGCCACTTTCAAGAGTTTTTGAATGACACATCCAAAGCCCACACAGCAGTTTTTAAAATTATTTTTTTGCAGAAACTCTTGCTGAGTGTTCAAAGATTTTATTTTGATGCTTCACTGCGTCACTCAATAAAGAGCTTGTTTTGTTTTTGGTGAGAATAGCATTGGGTGATTTGAGGTAATGCGTTTCCTCTCATCTGCTCAGGAGACTCTGGAGTTTGGGGCTTAAAGAAGAACTTTGCTCTGCTTGAACTATTGGAACGTCTTCAAAATGGAGCAACCAACCAGTCGGGGATGGCAGAGGACGCCCTGAAAGGCATGGGAGAAGTGAGTCTCCTCTGATTTGTTTGTTGTTGTTTTACTCATTGGAGCGATACAATAAAAAAGACTGAAATCCCACGTTCTGTTCTCCCAGTGTATAATCCGGTGTGATGAGGACGAGAGCCACACCGCCTCCATGTACTGCACCGTGTGTGCCACCCACCTGTGTGCCGAGTGCTCCCAGCTCACCCACTCCACCCGCACCCTGGCCAAGCACCGCCGGGTGCCGCTGGCCGACAAGCCTCACGAGAAGACCCTCTGCCCGCAGCACCAGGTCCACGCCATCGAGTTCGTGTGTCTGGAGGAGGCCTGTCAGTCGGGCCCGCTCATGTGCTGCGTGTGCAAGGAGTACGGCAAGCACCAGGGACATAAGGTACGTCCACCAATCAATAAGTTAACATAGACTTGCTAATTTTACTGTGGAAAACCGCCGTCAGGAGGGCATTCGGCACTATCTAGAATGCGCCCAAGGTCAAATGTCCCCCCCGCTTTCCTCTCCAGCATGCTGTTCTTGAGACTGAAGCCAATCAGATCCGCGCGTCCATCCTGGACATGGCCCACTGCATCCGCACCTTCACGGACGAGGTGTCCGAGTACTCCAGGAAGCTGGTGGGCATCGTGCAGCAAATAGAAGGCGGCGAGCAGATTGTAGAGGACGGAGTCGGCATGGCGCACACCGAACATGTGAGACAGCACGCCGCAAAACTTCAACAAACAAATTTTGTTTTTTTGTTTTTTTAATCGTGACGCTGTTGTTGTTGTTCAAATGGGCTCACCAGGTTCCCGGCACGGCAGAGAGCGCGCGCTCCTGTGTCCGGGCTTATTTCGCCGACCTCCACGAGACTCTGTGCCGGCAGGAGGAGATGGCGCTGAGCGTGGTGGACGCTCACGTCCGAGAGAGGCTGATCTGGCTGAGGCAGCAGCAGGAGGACATGACCATCCTGCTGTCTCAGGTCTCCACCGCCTGCCTGCACTGTGAGAAAACGCTTCAGCAGGTGAGACGTGGACAGTTCTGTGACACAAGTCTCTGGCATAAAAAAAGATCTTTGGCATTAGAATTATTCAGAGACTATTCAAAATGCATTATGACATGGAAATGTAAAGCATAATTTCGTCTCAAACACTTCAAAGCAGAGGGATTTTTCCCCAATTGACAGTATTTTGTTAATCCTCATCTTAAACCGTCATGCAGCTTCATTTCGGCCGTCATTTCTGAATATCTGCAAAAAAATCCTCTGTGCTGCAGGACGACTGCAGAGTGGTGCTGGCCAAGCAGGAGATCAACTGTCTGCTGGAGACGCTTCAGAAGCAGCAGCATCAGTTCACCGAGCTGGCAGATCACATTCAGCTGGATGCTGGCATCCCCGTCACCTTCACTAAGGTACTGACCCTGCACGACTCCAGCGCTGATGGAAAAAACTGCTCCGCTGCGCTCCAATATGCAACGATCGCTCTCTCCCATCTCTTCTTTTTTTGTTTGTTTTCCAGGACAACCGAGTCCACATCGGTCCGAAGATGGAGATCCGCGTCGTGACTCTTGGGCTCGATGGAGCCGGGAAGACCACGATCCTCTTCAAGTTGAAACAAGACGAGTTCATGCAGCCCATCCCAACCATTGGTAATTACATTTCTATGTGTACGGTATATCTAATGCTAATTCTTATTTAAGCTAAGTCCCTCTTAAAACTCACTTCTATTGTTCCTTTTTTTTTTTTCAGGTTTCAATGTGGAGACGGTCGAATATAAGAATTTAAAATTCACCATTTGGGACGTGGGTGGAAAACATAAGCTCAGACCTCTCTGGAAACACTATTATCTCAATACTCAAGGTTTGTTCTGGACTCGGTTCAGTGTGTTACAAGATGCTCATTATGTCCAGTGACCGATGAATAAAATATATTATTATTGGCATACTTTACTGTGTTCACGTTACTGGAGTGAGTTTAACACACTATGTTGCATTTTAAGAATATTCAATTGAGTAGATTATAAAATGGAAGCTTAGAATTTGTTTGATAGTTTTTCAAGCAAGATTTCTCAACAGTAGGAGAGAAAGAGGAAATGAGGTTGCTGAATGATGTTTGAGAAATGGCTTTTTTTCAATCGAGATGTTTCCGTGGATATTAACCCGCATTATCCACACACCCCTTGATTTTTTTTGTGTGTGTGTGTGTGTGTGTGCAGCGGTGGTGTTTGTGATCGACAGCTGCCACAGGGACAGACTCATGGAGGCCCACAGCGAGCTCGCCAAACTACTGACAGAAAAGGAACTGCGCGACGCCTTGCTGCTCATATTCGCAAACAAGCAGGTAAACCTTTTTGCACGTCCCCCGTTTCTCATTATTCACATGAGCCAGGCAGTTGTCCAGTCACACATGATGTGTGGTGTTCTGTTCTTGCAGGACGTCCCGGGCGCCGTGTCCGTGGAGGAGATGACGGAGCTGCTGAGCCTTCACAAGCTGTGCTGTGGGCGGAGCTGGCACATTCAGGGCTGCGACGCCCGCAGCGGGATGGGCCTCCACGAGGGGCTGGACTGGCTCTCCAGGCAGCTGGTGGCCGCCGGCGTCCTGGATGTGGCCTAAGCTAAACGCGTCACGCCACATGCAGACTCTCTCCCCCGCCGTCGTCCAGCCGAACCCGAACCCGAACCCCAGCCTCTGAGCCTGAAACCCTCTGAACATGGACTGGCTGACTGAGAGCCACGGCTCACCATCTTGGCTTGTTTGTGCACCAAAGTGAGCAAAGAAAACCGAGATGTAAAACCCCGGGTTTCAGTCGGATCGCTGCACGGACCCGGAAAACTTTCACTGAATCAGAGTTTTTAAAGGTACAATATGTAAGGTTTGAGTGAAGCCTCTTCTGTGTGGCTGGAGAGTCGGCATCTCATCCTCTCTATAGCTGAGTTTTAGCAATTTCTGGTTATATTTCCATTTCTTCTATCAGTGTTGAACCGTTGTTAGAATGCGTCTTTCTGCAAGATGCTGCTCATTAGGGTCATTTAAAATGGTGTGAACTTTCAGTTACACACAACTTTATATTGCACAAGATGCAAACTTGGTTTCAATGTAGCTACACTTGTCCGATTATAGAAATGGAGTTTAAAAAAAAGCAGTAACACTAAACTCTGCATGCTGTCAGGTTCACAGCTGGCTCCCTATGCCCCACTGCACTCTGCAACCTTTTAAAACTGTCCATTTGAAGCCCACCTCACCATCTAATACTAAGTGCTGTTAAATGTCTGCAGGTCAGTTTTTCGAGGAAAAGCTTGCATATTGTACCTTCTGAAGCCGTCGTACTGGCCACACAAGCCGAGCTAAATCTGAGTGAGGGACGTGACCGACTCCACTCCAGCCGCACTTCGAAGGCAGCTTACGAGTTCGCACTTCCTCCAGGTTGCTCTTTTTTCTGCTTTGTAAGTCGTTTCCGAGAGTCGGGCTGTTTAATCTAGAGTTTCTAAGCTTTTTGACTTTGGTCCAGTTAAGTGTTAGAAATGCTCCTCGTGCCCTGGCAGAGTGGTCTGTGTCTGTGCTCTCTCCACATTTGGACTCATCCTAACCAGCTTTAAATGTGACCGTAGATGCTGAGTGGTTCATGTTTCAACGGTAGAACCATCTTTGTACCTTTTTTGTTGATTCGTTAGGTTTTCAGTTTTCCCTGAGAAAGAATTAACGCCTGAGTTGAACATTTGTAGAGATGAGAGAAATATTATAGCTGTGGGTTTAAATGAGTGAAACTGAACTGATGGCCAAATGTTCAGACTTTGCCTTGTCAACTAATGTAAGCAATATCAGCCGACGTTTCATTGGTTCTTTAACTTATCTTTTTTTTTTTTTTTAAGTGTGTGAACCTATTTAATGTTGCAGCTGGTCTTGAAACGTGGCACCGGTCAATTTTAGGTTTGAATGTAGTGTTTGTTTGTTTTGTTACAGAATGAACTGTTTACTGAACTTATTTATGAGTGGGAACGTTACTTCGACACCAAGGCTATAAGCTGGGAAAATAGTTTTTGTTTTTTTGTTGTTTTTTTTAATTGAACGCACCGATTCTGCCTCCGTTTTGTGGAGTGTCTTGCACGCAGAAATCGTCGAATGCACTTAGTCTGCTGCCTCACTACCGGTTTTCATTCGGACGCAAATGAACGATCTGCTGTTTTCTTAGTAGACTGAGTATTAACTTCACTGCAGAAAAAAAACAAACAAACAAAAAAAAAAAACAACCTATACATAAACTGTCTTGTGAAAATATTCCTATATAAATATCTCACACAGGTCCTGTTTAGCTGTTTGGAGTGCTTACAAAATGGTACACCTTTAATCAGCCTTTCAGTGATAATGTAATGTGAATCTTAGTGAAACATTAAACCCAACGCTGACACTACTCGTCTTGTTATCAAGGAACCATTATTTGAGTTTTATTCATTGCTATGTAATGTTTAACATTTGTATCTATGTATAAAAACAATACAGATATTTAAAAAAAACATGCACGTATTAAAACTGAAAAAAAAAAGCCTTTCCACAGTGAGAACATTTTCATTTGTTTTGGGGTTTTTTTTTAATGTAGAAGCACAATGCGCATCAACACCTTTGTTACCGGTGGACTTGATAATGGCTTTTTGTAAATTATACATAATGTGATGCTGTAAAATAAACTAATTGACCTCATTTGCCTGGAAGTTGGCGTTTTGTTCTGTCGAAATTTAGATTTGCCCCAAATTTGACCACTTTTACCTCATTTGTAAATTTTGTTTGCATGTTAAATGTCTTCATTTGTGCAAAACTTTTGTCTTGTGGAACAAATTCCACCGCACGGCATGTCCGAAAATTCAAACCTCACACCAGATGCTGGTATGGATTACAGAGAAATGTTCTAATACACAAAAAGAAAAAAGACATGACACAAAAACAATCTGAATCCATTCGTTGGGTGTATTGATATTATTTATGTAAAAATATGCAAATTCAAAATGGCCAGTGAGAAAAATGCGAGAACCCGGTTTAGAGTTTTGTTTAACGGTTCTGGTTGTTAAAAAGCACTGAACGGGACATTACGGAGACGGGTGACTATTTGACGGTGATGTTGATGATGCTGATGTCTTCGTACGGTTTGTCGGTCTTTGGGTTCACCTTCATGTTGGAGATCCTCTGCACGGCCTCCATGCCTTTCGTGCACCGTCCAAACACGGTGTGCTTGTTATCGAGCCACGGCTGCGAAAAACAGAACACAACACACGAGGCGGTGGTCAAAAAAAAAACTGCACACCGGCTTCATATCAGAGACATTTCCGTTTTTTTTTTTTTTTTTAAATCCAGTGAGCCAACACCCACTGTCTCACCTTACAGGATTTTAATATTTTAAAAGGGAGTATAATGACGGGGAAAAAAAAAGAAGTTTGGGAGCCACTAATGAACCATTTGATGAATCTATTTCACGGGTTAAAATTTACATCAGTTAACACCTAAACTAAGTCGGGGCATGATAATTAGGTGCGAAATTTATTACCCAAATCTTCATACAGTGTATAAGGAGATGCTTTAATTTGGTAATAAGAGCTTTAATTGGCAGACACGTGCAAATGCACACATGCGTGTATATATCTGGATGGCTTTTATATGTGACAGACTGGTGTCCTACAGGCTGTGGTAGTTCGCCTAATTTTTTATTCACTTAAACTTGTGGATGTTCTGTTGCACAGTCGATATTTTATGGTCATTAACTTGGGCACGTTAATGTTAATGCATGATTTGATTCTCAAGTTTTTGTGACAGTTAAAATCTTATTTTTATAAAAAAAGTCCAAAATCAGTATTTATCAGTAATTAACAACATGAGAAATGGTTAATACAACTTTTAACATTAGAATAATTGCAAAACAAAAAAACAAAAAACAAACATGTACCACTATTGGACTTTCCACTGTTGGATACAAATTGCAAGCTGATCAATATTGTGAATAATTTTTCCTAAAAAACAAGGTTCCTTACCGTGGGAACCACAGTGATGAAGAACTGGGAGCCGTTGGTGCCGGCCCCGGCGTTGGCCATACTGAGTGTGTACGGGCGGTCGTGCCTCAGCGTGGCGTGGAACTCGTCCTCAAACTCCCCTCCCCAGATGCTCTCCCCGCCCATGCCCGTGCCCGTGGGGTCTCCGGTCTGAATCATGAAACCCTGCAACACACGCCGAGACGGAGACGATGGCGACAGAGTTCCTACGCTGAGCACTTATTCCGTCTTCTTCTCGCGAGAAGGACTCACCTTGATGACTCTGTGGAAAATGTGGCCGTTGTAGTAGCCGTTCCTGCTGTGCACGCAGAAGTTCTCCACTGTTTTCGGGCACCTAAAACCAAAACAAGTAAACCCGTGTTCCCAGACGTCTGAACGAAGCGACTGCGTTCATGCCGTTAACTTACTCCACAGGGAACAGCTTGATGTGGATGTCTCCCATCGTGGTGTGGATGATGGCGCTGTCGGAGACTCTCTTGGGACCCTCAGCCTGCGTGGCGGCCATCACCTCTTCCTTTGAGGGCTTCTCGTTAAAGATGTCTCTGTCTGAATCTGCGCTCTTCGTGTCCTCCGGTTCTCTTTTAGTGAACTGACGAGAGAGACAAAGAAACGCTTAAATATAGACAAAAGAGTGAAGGTGTCACCTGAGAGCGACAGTCGAGGATTCTCACCATGTAGAAGCGGTTCTTCTTAAACGCAGTGCAGAAGATGGTGGGGTCGGGCTCAACGCTCTCCAGGGCTGGATTGTCGGAGGCTTTCATTTCTATGGTGGGAGCCACGTTCATGGTCTTTGCCACTCCCTGGAACAGACTCAGCTGAACCACACGGATGTTCTCCAGCTTCCCGAGGATCCGCACACATCTAGGGTGCAAAATAAAGACACATGTCACTAAAAAATAAATAGACAAGATGTTTTCCACCTCAGTCTGGTTCCACTGGCTGATAAAAATCAGACAAAACCTGAAGAAAATGCCATCTTCAGTTCATGAGGCCTTCAATGAGTTTGCTGGGGTAATAACCGATGATCACACCTGTTGGTTTCCACGTTGATGACCTTGATGCCCAGCATGGTTCCGTACAGCACGAAGTGGCCCGTCTCATCGAAGATGATGTTTGTCAGCCGGATGCCGTCCACCTTCTCCAGTTCTCTCTCCACAGCCATCCGCCTCCCAAACTCCATGTCGGGCAGCTGCTGCCTCATCTGCTGCAACTCTGTGAACATCTGAGGTGCGAAACAAGTGCGGTAAGCAACACACGAAGTCACAGAACGAATTCGTATCCAAGCTGAGGAATGGAAGAGGATGTACCGTCAATGACTCGTCGAACACCCTCATCAGTTTCCCAGTGAGGAAACGGAAGATCCGGACCTTTCTGTCAGAGGCAATGGTGGCCATTTTCTTTCCGTCGGGGGAAAAGGCGAGGCTGGTGGGGTACGTTTTATGTTTTGCAAATTCATACAAGTCTGTGTCTGTTTTATACTGCCAATCCACATTTTTAGGGAACCTAAATTCATTGGGAAGGCCAGTCCAGTACTCAAGCATCCCTGCTTTATCAGCAGACACAATAACTCTGAATTTGGGATTCAGGCGAATTTGGGACAATGGCGAGGAATGCATTTTGTCAAAGACATGGAGCGGATTGTTGCTGCCTCTTCCATCATAGACGAAAATCTTCCCTGTAGATTTTTCTGAACAAGCCACCGTGGAAATGGCATCTCCAGGATTGTAGATCCACTCAGACTGGCCTGGCTGGAAGCTAAAAATAAAAGAAAGAAAATTAGAAAACGGACTGTAAATAAACATGAATGTCAAATTTCAGATGGTGAACTTACCCTAGTTTCAACATATTGATCATGTCGAAGTTAACCACATCGAATACTTTCATGGACTGATCATCCCCAACTGTACAAAGCAGGGCTCCTTCCGCACTGACTGCAATGCTTTCTATCACACCTGTGCACAAAAAAAGTGAACCATTTCATTGTTCATGCCACTCACTCAATGAATATTCTTTAGAAGTGTGATGCATTTTGCATTTACAAAAAACCCGAGTAAATTTAAAATCCTACCGAGATGACTTCTGAAGTGTTTCACAAACTCTATTCCCTCTTCCTCCTTCTTCTTCCAAAACTTGACGTGACCGTCCTGACTGGCTGTGATGATGAAATCAGTCCTGAAATGGAAGAATAGTTTCTGTTCGATTACAAAAAAAGTAGGTAACGTTGTTTCCCTCCAAGAGTTATTGATTCACAAAGTATTCAACAGCAAATGCAAAGAAGAGCTGCGTGATGTTAGCTTATTTGCTGTAAGTCACAATATTGTCAAGTATTGTCATAATGGTAAAATTTGCAATAAATACAAACACCATTTTTTCCCATTTATTGATCCCATGTGCATCAGCATTCATCCATCCATCAGCAGTGTTTCAGAAACTGTTCTGTTTGTCTATATGTTGTCTCTGGTATATTTTCCTTTATTATTTTGCTTCTAAATTCTGCCCTGTAGTGGGAATGAACTAACTGGTGCTGTAAACTCTTTAAAATTTAATTAGTTTTGTAGACTATTCCAATATTTACTAAAATGCACTTTATTAAAAATTCTAAATGCACTGTGCATAGAAACATAATTTAATACAGTTCAGGGTTTTGCAACAGGCCTTTTGGGAAAGCTGATATCATAATAATGATAAGCCCCAATTTGAGAGGAGCGAGTATGTCAGGAGTCCTCGGGTGTTCAGGAAGTTTGTTCCACAGGAGAGGAGTGTAGCAACGAAAAGCTGCTTCACCTTTTTCCTTATGATTGTAGGAACTCTCAGTAAATCTCTTCCTGAGAACCTCGGGGGTCTGGATGACTCACATTCTATAGGTAAATCTGAAATGCAATTACGCCAGAGACCATTCAAAGCTTTATGGTCAAGAAGTAAGTTTTTGAAGTCAATCCTTTGACACAGAGGCTGCCAGTGCAGAGAGGAGCTCAGTTTTAATGTGCTTCACTCTCTATGTCTTGGTGAGGCCTCTGGCTGCAGTGTTCTGTATAACTTCAGTATATACAGGCAAGCGGTTTTAATCACACACACTGTCCACTCGTTTATTAATGCATCAAAGATGTCAGGTGCTTTTGGGTGATGGACGCCATCTACCGAATGAACGGCGCAAATAATGTATCCTTAATTTTAATGGACCTACTTCAATGTCCATACAACATGCCATTGGTGAGTGACGTTTTGAAACAGTTTTCCAATTTTTTAATGTTTCAACATTCTAACTTGCACTGAAATTCTACCTATGTAAAATCGATAGATTGCGCAATTATGAAACTGTGCGATTGATAGCTTGCGAACACTAATTTGCAAAATGTGCAGCGTGATCGACGGCTCTTTAGGATCTACTATCCGTAACAATCGGTAGATCATACATTGCCTAACATTTAAAATATCCAATATCAACTTTTGGAAAAAAAACATTCTAAAATTAGGAATGATCGCCTTTCAATGAAAAGTAACTCCAAAGGGACAGCATGTAGTTTACATACATGTAGCTTGTCACTTACTTAGAGCAGGCTAAGTGTGTGATGACATCTCTGTGCATATAACTTCGCTCATACATCGCGGCAGAGGGCAGGTTGTCCAGATAGACCCGCTCGAACTCGAGCACTGAAGAAGACAAAAACAACACAAAGTTAGCGCGGCTACAATTAGCCCTGCTCGCGCCAATCAGCACGAGTCATACATTGTCAATAAAAGCAGCGTGTTCGCTATTATAACGCACACCTTTTCTTTTCTTAGCCTTTGTGGCTTCGCTTGGCATGGGTCCGACCCACTCGGCATCCTCTTCCTCCCCGTCTCCATCCTGAGAATCCTCAGCTTTACGTTTCAGCTCCGCTGTGTTTTCAGACTCCGCCATTGCTGCAACGCTACAGTGCGCGGTCCCTTCCTTGGTACGGCACTTCCGCTTGGTTCCTGGACTTCCATCCCAATAGTTTGTTTTAAGAACGCGCAATGGGTGTTTAAAATCTGCACATTATTTTTAAAATAGTTTTATATCTCCACGTTGTATATTATTTACTGACTTTAAAGGCAGTGTTTTTTCTTTTGTCTCGTCTCATCTGTTTCCGGGGGACCGTTTTCACAGAACACGTGGAGTAAACCAAAACTGTTTTTTAGGGAAGTTTAAATTAATGTGTAGAATTTGTATGTCACTAAGCATCTATCAGGGTCACATATATATCGAAAGTTAAATTATTAACATTATTTACAAGCATTTATCAAAAAATGTGTTTAAAATTGAAAAAAATAAATAAAAATGTTTACTGCGAACATTCTGGACCCCCCGTGTTCTCCGAAGTAAACAACAGACTCACATGCGTAGCGACATGGCTGGAGAGAGGAGAGATTGAAAAGAAGTATCATTTTTGAAACAGGCTACAATAACAAGCACATCCGATCTGCGTGCTGTATTTTTTAGGGGGATCGGAAAGATTAGGATTTGCTTTATTTGCCTCAACTAAACTACAGGCGTTGAAGCACAATGAGTAATATTTATATTCAAGAGCCTCCAACTAATGGAAAGGTGAGCCCCACTTTTCCCTTTTTAAACATTTTACTTGAAGATTAGCTGTGGGTTTCTTATGCATGCACTCTAAATTCCTTCAACTAAGTTGGGCTTTGAAATAATTTTGATTGTTCAAACGTTAATCGAGTCGTATGAAGCCTCTGTGTTACCTGATCAGCGTATTTGGCTTTTTGCAAATGCAGGATATAACACTTCTTTTGGAACCTCATATTTTGTGATTCAACTTCTGATCTTTTCCTAAGGTCCTGCTAAAAACCTCAGCAGGTGAGATTGACATTGAGCTTTGGTCCAAGGAAGCTCCTAAAGCATGCAGGAACTTCGTTCAGCTCTGCATGGAAGGTAGGATTGCAATGGAATAACGGCTGCATTATAATATAAAATGTAGTGGAATTAAGTAGAATAAAAAAAAAACCCAGCTATTTATAGAGTAACAGCAATTCAACAAATGCCATTGCTGTGGTAGCACCACTTGAACATGAACTGGTGTATAGAAGAAGCTATTCTGGTTGGTGCGCTGGAAAAAACAGTGCATTAATAAGGAATAAAAACTGTATAGGAAATACATAAATGTGTCACCTCTGTTGAGTCAGAGAGAGGTATAAATGGAGGAATAGTCAAAATCACATTTTCTTTACCACCATACCTTTTGGAATTTTGAAATGTCAAATCAATTGTCATGAATTTTCCTGTAAATAAAAATCTTAAATATTTATTTTATTAATTTTTCTTTCTGTTTTAGGTTACTATGATGGCACAATTTTCCACAGAGTGGTGCCAGAGTTCATCATTCAGGGTGGAGATCCCACTGGAACAGGGGAGGGTGGAGAGTCCATCTACGGCCGGCCATTCAAGGTCTATCCAGTCAACTCATTTTATTCATTATTCTTTATGTGAAATGTGGACGCTCTCAGGATTTAAAGAATTCCGAACTTTGAGGAGATAGAAACAGCAGTGTCTAGTCTACCTACAGGAAAACCTCTCCCACTTCAACTTGTGCCTTTCTCAAACTTTCAGGATGAGTTTCACTCCAGATTGCGCTTCATTCGGAGAGGTCTGGTCGCCATGGCGAATGCCGGGCCTCACGATAACGGAAGTCAATTTTTCTTCACCTTGGGCCGTGCAGATGAGCTCAACAACAAACACACAATATTTGGCAAGGTTGGACTAAACATATGTATTATTTACAAGACAGACAAGTTTTTCAAGGGGCAGTTGAGTGAAGTGCTTGAATAAACCATCAGTGTACAATGTTCTGCAGCTTCAAAATGAATGTTTGTGCTTGTGACAACCATGTTCATTGCAGGTCACAGGAGACACTGTGTATAACATGCTCCGATTAGCAGAAGTGGAATGTGATCATGATGAAAGACCCTTGAAACCCCACAAGATAAGAACTGCTGAGGTATTTGCTCTATTGATAAATTAATATAAAACCACAATTGATTGTCTTGATATTTTATCATTAATGTTTTTATGGCTGATCCACTTTGTGTGCCGTCCAGGTGCTTCATTGTCCTTTTGACGACATTGAACCTCGTGAAACAAAAAAATCCAAAAAGGAAAAAGACAAAGAGGAGGCGAAGAAATCACAATCCAAAGCCACAAAGTAAGATTTCAATTTTGAAGAGGATCTTTGTATGTAACTCCTTAGTTTTTTGAGTTTCGCTTTGCCATTTGTTTTTCAGTTCCTTTCTTACTCTGTTCAGTATTTTTAGTTTGTGTCACTTTGGTCTCATCATTATGTTTTTAATCGGTATGTGGCTTACAATAAAGTGAAGCACCCACCTATTACACATTTTTGACAGTCATGCAGACATCAAATGAACCATAGTTCAGTTAATGTCTTTATAGAGGGTAATATTCTTTAAATGTGTCTATAGTTGTGAGTTATAGTTGTTTTTGTTTTCTATTATTCGTTTTCTTAGGAATTTCAGCCTGTTATCATTCGGGGAAGAGGCAGAAGAGGAAGAGGAGGTGGCGACTCAAGTCAGTCAGGTACTGAACTCTAAAACATCTCATACAAGAGACCCTCATGACTTTTCCTCTCAGCGTTTGTAATTTCAGTCACTCATCCCAGCTACAAAGAGCATATGTAAAATAATGTGTGATAACGTCTGTTTCCAGACATTTAAAGGAAAGAGCAAAAGCAGCCACGATCTGCTGAAAGACGACCCCAGACTGAGCTCGGTTCCAGCGGTTGATAAGTATGAGCAACATCTTAAAGTGACCTTTATGCTTCTTCTCAAGAGTGAACGCATTTATTTTACCTTCAAAGGAAAAAGAAGAAAGGAGCGTCTGGAGGCGCAGACGAGGTCAGTAGTCAGACAGATTGCGGGGATTAAAGCTGTGAATCGTTCCTCTTGTCACATTTCTCTGATTGAAGGCTTTGAATGTGTTTTTCCAGTCGGATGACGAAGCCGACAGCGATGGTGAGGGCGACGCCGATGAAGACTACGACTCCGATAAGAGAGAGAAGATGAGGGAGCTCATCGGTAAAAAGCTAAAAAAGGAGAAAGGAGCAGAGAGAGCGGCGGAGCCCGGTGAGGAGGAGCGAGGGAAGAAGAGCAGCCGCAGGTAGGAACTCTTCCTTTCTGCATGTCTTCAGCTTGAGAAGAAAATTTTATCTTTCTTCTACAACTGCTCTGATAGTTTGACAATATATATTTTTTCAGTTCACATATCTTATTTTGAGTTTGTAGTCCTGGAGGGACACTGTTGTACACTTTGCACATGTTCCTGTTTCATTACAGTAAAGTTTAAAAAGCTGCACACCCTCCCATGATGAATTTTTACATTCAGGATTTTGAAAACGTGTCAGATCGTGACTTCCTCAGTTGATAGAAAGAGAACTGGAGTCCACAAAATGTTTTATGTCTTTCCCTGTTAAAGTGAAATCGTCTGTTAATCTTCTACAACTACAACATAAAAGTCCACGTGCACACACGCGCACACATTTTCATCAATATACAGTCAGTAAATAATCTAACAGGCATCAGCATTATGTTAACCATGTGTTTGATGAAAGATAAACTGAAAGCTTTATTTTCAACCCCAGAATAACATTAACCACAAACAAACAGCGACGGAAAATTTCAGCCATTCGTCGCAAAGTTAATGGAGGATCCAGGGAGGGAACACATCGGCACATAATGGAAATAAAAGCTAGAAATTCTCTGCCCAGAAACAAATCTGGACCGTCTCTCTGCTCTGACACCAACTGAAGACTCTCTGTTGTAATGCACCATCTTGATCCAAAGGGGGAGCCTTCTCACCATGTTTTCTCAAAGCCTGCCTCACAAGTCATCTTTTGTGTCTCTTCTATTTATAACAGTACTAATTTAAAGCTTATTGTCTCATAAATTCAAATTAAAGAGGACCAAACCCTTGTAATTAGACCTGCATGGAAAGGTGCTTTTAAACAATCCACGCAGTTGTTTGTTTGATTGATGTTTTATTCTGTAACCTTAAAGATTTAAACAAATTGCTAAAAAAAAAAAAAAAAAAAAGAGAAAAAAAATATGTAAAAGTAACCCAAAAATATTTCACTCATTGTCAAATGTGATAAAAGTAGATTACTTCTGGACTGTCACCCACCTATACTCCCATTCAGTTTAAATTGTGAAGAAAAGAACAGAATGTGAGGAAAAATGATGCTCGGAGGCTTTGTTCTTACAAGTTGGACAGAGGAACAAGAAATGAAAACCAAAAATCTGTGTATCATCAGGATTTATTCACAATCTGATGAATCAGAGCAGCCATGGAGGAGCTGAAGGCACAGACATGCTGACCAAAACAACAAAATCTCACCACATTTCAAGAAAATAAAATACATAAACTGGCTCTAACAAGCTCAATGTCTCTAAAATGTTCCCTTGACTGATTTTAGTCGCTCCAGGAGAGGCAGAGTGAGCTGGTAAAATATTGAGACGTCCCGGAGGTCCACGCACACTGAAAACAATCATTACCTTGTATTAATTACTGACTCTCCGCTGCAGCAAATCCCCCATAAACAGTCTTTCATCTGGGGGCTTTTCTGAAGAGATTGTGATCAATGAAGTGCTTTGATGTACAAAGTGATGCACTGTGAAGGATTCCACGGCCGGAGTTCAGTCGGATTCAAGACACAAGACTCAGTGTGTCACTCTTTTGAGCAGTCATCTCGGAAAATGTTTGACGAGAAACGCACGGGTTAAAAGTCGGCCCTCATTAGCAGCAAAACAAATTATTAGGCATATATTAGAAGATCGCAGATATAAAACACGAATCATGACAACATATTTTGGCTCGATCTAATTGCCAAATGATGAAGTGAAATTAAACTCTTTGCAAAGAAACCCACACACGGGAAGAACGTGCAAACTGCACAGGAAAATCCCCCTCGCCTGGACTCTAACCAGGACTGTTTTGACTGTGAGGCGACAGTGCTAACCACTACACCACTCTGTGACCCCGCTCCACAAAGAAAACTGAATTTAGG
Source organism: Salarias fasciatus (assembly GCF_902148845.1). Taxonomy (NCBI): domain Eukaryota; kingdom Metazoa; phylum Chordata; class Actinopteri; order Blenniiformes; family Blenniidae; genus Salarias; species Salarias fasciatus. The sequence continues at coordinate 19,287,395 of NW_021941229.1, read as the reverse complement.
CTCATAATTGAAAATAATACGACGATTGTGGGGGGTGGGATTACAATGAAGACAGACTTGTTTGTTGTACCCAGCACCCTGCGACTTTAACTTGGGTGAGGTGTCTGGAGGGAATGGCTGAATGAATAAATACAGTGTCGTTTCAGTGGCTCTCTTGGCTTTCGCCTGTCGTCTCCAAAATGTCACCCGCGTTTCTTCGGGCTCGGTTTCCAAACGCGTCCCCTCACTTTCACGCTCGCACCCGTGAATCTGAGCCGCGGCTCGCCGGACCAGCGTCCGTGGGCCCGATCTTGGCACGCAAAGCAAATTACTTACCTGCTGAGCCGGGGTTGATGCAAACAGTGCGTCGGCCCGAGCCAACGTGTGTGTGTGAGCGAAGGTGAGAGTGGAAGGTGGAGGTGTGTGTGAGACAACATTAGCGTGAAAATGAGCTGAGGGGAACAAGAGGGTGATTTATCTTTCATCTCCCTTTGAAGCCTGCGGCTCCGCCGGTTATCTCCGCTCCACGTCCTCTTAACAGGTAGCCCTCAACACACATAATCAACATACCCTTCTCTCATTAGTGCTTATGGGACAAGGCGCTGTGTGTGTGTGTGTGTGTGTGTGTGTGAGCGCGTGTGCGTGCATGTGTGTGTGTACTCTGACTGACAGCAGGCAGACAGTAGTGTATTAAACACAAGCGCAGCTTGTTTTGCTACAAGAACTGTAACCCAACACAGTGGTTTGTCTTGGCAGGGAATCAGAGGGCCTGCCGGTAGGTACAGTGTTCGCCCGGGACAAAGGGGGCATTGTTGCATGGCGAGCTCTGCTGTGGGCTTCCAGCTACACTCGGCGAAAGGAGGAGCCCCAGCTGCTATCTCATCACCTGGGAAAGAAGCAGCCAGGATGTCAAAAACAGTACTTTTTTCTCAGACTAATGCGGGACTTTTCCTCATCCTCGTGTCTTTTAATTCATTTAGGATCGGCGGTAAACACAGCAGCACAGAACGGAAATGTATGTTTGGTATATTATTGTTTGTAGTGCCTGTGCTGCTTGGCAGTAAATCTTGAAAAGCCGTATTTCCTTTTTAAAATTGTGCCAGACTATGCCACCACGGAAGAGTTTTCGCATCAGTCTTTTGATGCTGTCCAGCAGCCGATGATCTTCTGCTGCAACATCCCGTAACTGCGAAACGCTGGGGCTTGTTCTCGTTCTCGGGAGTGAGAAAGTTTGCCAAGCGATTGTGCACTGTACCTGGAACGAGCCCGTGTTTAAATCTGAGGATGAGTCACAATCGATCAAAAAGAGATCCAATTTTCGCTGCGTCTGTCTGAACTTGCTGTGAGATTTGACGTGTTCTGCAATTGCGGCGAATCTTTTCTGCGCGGTTTGACGCTCCCTTTTATTCACGCCGCGATTGATCAAGTATGATTTTGCTCCGTTTGAAGTAGGCCTCTTTTAAAAGGAGGAGAGGAAGAGGAGGAGGAGGAGGAGGGGAGAGAGGGGGGGGGTTTGCGCTTTATAAAAGACACTAGTGAATGAAATCCCAAAAAGCAGTGTATGTGGTAGTCGCCACTTTTGTTAAACCCGACGGGGCATGACTGGAGAAGCAAAACGCTTCCATATGGCTGCTGGGACGCAGTGTGAGCCGCTCTGCTCGCAGATCCTGGCTCCCGCTGCTGCTCCTGCTAACCACTGTAGTCTGGAGATGGAGATAGAACTGCACTTCCTGCTATCTGTATCACTTTTAGTGTTTAGAAACTTTATTTATTAATGCAGGTAAATGACTTTAATAGGCTCGTGTGTGCATATTTACAACGGCTTCTTATTGCAATTTCTTTATTTGCCGAATAATTATATGTGTTTGAGCTCAGTGTTGATCAAAGGCCCGGAATGTAGGAGGGAGATGCTTTAGGAATCCTTTTCTTTGAACACTTATGCCCAGATTATATACTAAAGACAGTAAAAAGAGATGATTACCAACATGCAGACAGGAGCAGAAGCCTCTTACCTGATGTTTATTTAAGGTTGTAATTTCATTGTTTGTCACACTTATGCAGGCTAATGTTAATGTTACAGAGGGACATGTTTCACGCTGCCGTCAGGAAGAATGATTTAGAGTTCAAACAAGAGTTCAGTGTAATATTAACCTTCTAATGCTGATAATCAGCACAGGGAACAGGACAGAAAGATATTTGACCTTTATATCATGTCAAACAAAAACAGCTGATTATTTTAGACCTTTAAAATTCTGACCTTGTAACTTTTAGTTGAATTACTGTAATAAGCTGCTCTCGGTTTCCGTTGCTGTAGTGTCAAACTTTGGTTTTCGTGTCTTTTAAAGTGAAGAAACAGTCACTGCTTCCTCCCAAAGCCAAGATGCCAGTTTTTTTTTTTTTTTGTTTTCTTTAAAAGCTAATGTTTTGCATATTTCACTTATTTTCGTTGTTTAGTCTATAGAATCTCACCACAAATTCCTCAGCCTGAAGTATTTTCATTAAATGTTTCACACACTCTCCACATTAGAGAAGCTGTTAGGGTTTTTCGCTGATCTATGGCTGTAAATCCACCAATAAATCAAACTTTATTTATTTCTGATGATAAACAATTATTATAAAAGCTGCTGCTGTTTCATTTTTTTTTTATTTTTTTTTTTTGCCACTCAGCGAATTGTTTAATCGACCCCTTGTCCCTGCGATGATTCTCGATCTCACCGTCTCGGGGGGGTTTTGGTGCTCTGCCACGCTTTGCCTGTGTTTCTCTTTCCACCTTTCAAACATCTTTTCATTTTGTGCGGCGCAACTTGAACGGGACATCAGACACTAATTATCCCGACCAAGCGGCCGTACCCCAGACGGTGTGTCACTGCGTATTAATTGGCTGCACCTGTCTCTTGTCATCGGTCATAGCCCGGCGCCTTCTCGGGGAAAGGTTGCAGGGATCAAGAAAGCGCTCGGCGCTGCGTTTGTGCAGGGGAAAAAAAAGAAAAAGAAGGGAAAAAAAAAAGTGCTTGAGATAATCCAGTTCTTGGCAGCGGGATGGTGTATGTTTTGGAACTGCCCCGTTTACACATCTCTGGCCCACTGTAGCATGTCTGCTCCGTATGGGGCACTCGCTCGTTGGAAACAGTTCCAGACAGCAATACATATCTGGGACGAGGAGGGGAAACTTGAAAGTGAATTTAAAGTAAGCCGGGGAAAAGAAAAAAAAAAACAAAAAAAACGGCCATGCACCACTTGGATTGCCATCAATGTCAACAGTCGTGCACGTTGACTGTGTCTTCTACTCTCTAAAGACCACAATATTTAAGAGGAATGGAAACTTGGTGAATAAATGTACCTCATGCACTCAAAAATGTCTTTTTTTTTTTGTCATGGCTTAAAAGTCCAGTTCAGCAATGTAGTGAGCTTCAGCCGCTTTTAACTCCTCAAAATGACACGAGTCAATTAAATTCATCAGTCTTATATTCATAGCTCCTTTTACAACATCGCCAGTTGATAGCACTTTTATTATCTAGATGGATGGATGGATATATAGCTATTTAACTGCCTATTCATTTATTTAGCAATCTATTGAGCTTTCCTCCATAGCCCCCTTTCAATTTGGACATTTTTTAGCTCGCCTAGTCAACATCTACCTCTATAATTTGTTCAGCTATGTAGCTGATTTTAAAGTAGTTTATATATTTAAAAGTGTGTTTTCTTTTTTTGTCATTCACAGCTAATGGAATTGATGAAAAATAATATTTTATGTTGAAATTCTTTTAAAAACGAAGCTCGACAATAAGTATTTGTTGATAAATCCGTGCTGTCTTCTTTTGAAATGTTACATTTTGTTGGGTTGGAGATTTCTGATCCAGTCAGTGGTCATGAGGGCAGATGAAGCGGTCCAAAAGAGGGACCTTGGCCGGCTCCGGGGGGGTAATGTGTTAGCCTAGATCACTCTGCAAAGTCATGCAAATTCCTGTGTTGAGGTTGGACTCCTCCACTCCGGCTCACAGTTCTTGGCTCCGGCCCAAGCCGTGGAGTGCCCCCCCGAGGGGCGCTCACCCAGCCATCTTGTTATTCTTGCACATTCATCCACATCACTTGTTCAGTCGTTAGCCTGGATTGAATCCACTATCGCAGCGAAACGCCGCCGCTGCCATCCCCGCGGTGTACTTACACTAAGACTTGGGTGTTAAATTCTCCTTTTAAACATTCATTCGACTTGTTGCAATCATGCTGTGGCCGTAATTCCCCTTTTTAAACTATTTTGAAGGCTGGACGAAAGTACAAAGAGATCCAAAAAAGGCAAGTATGCCTGCTTGTACATTTTGGAAAACTCTCGAATTTTTGATGAACCATACAGTCATCACCGTACTATTTTTAAGGTTGTCGAATTCCTGTGTCAGCCTCAGACTCCTGCCAGACTCTGAAGTATTAAACGCAAGGTTTTGAATCATGAGGGAGTTCTTGGTTTTCTGCCAATCACTTCATATGCTTTCTTTATGAAAAGTTAATCATCCGCAGCTCTCTGGTTTTCACATTTTTTGAATTTTCTGAACGGGCGACAGTAGCTGGCAGCCTGCGAAGAGACTCGGCCTGCAAAGTAGCACTATAGGCGGAATCGAAATGCATTTAGCGTTGCCAGTTTGGTTCTGTTTGTCTGGCAACAGCAGACAACAGATGAGTGGCTCTCAGATCTCTGATTGGACTCTGTGTCCTCTCTACTCTTGGCACAATGAAAACCCCCATTGAATATAAGGAGCAGGGGGCAGAGAGAGAAGTTCTTCTTTCCAGTTCTTGCCAAAAAAAAAAGAAAAAAAAAAGTGGAACAGATAGTTACAAGAAGAAAACACACCTCTTGCCCCATCTGAGTCGTCGCTGCAGGTGAAACTGATAAAGTTACTGCTATTTGATTTCTGTAGCTGAAACACTAAAAAGACACGTCTGAGAAGACATTTGCTTCAGCTGGAACTTGGTCTTTTGTTTCTGCATCTAAAAATCAGCAGAAATCTTTCTGAAGAGAAACCTTTGTAGCTGAAGCTCTGCTGAGGCCTTTTGTTGATTGGACTCCCCCCCCCCCTTTTTTTGTAGCTGAAGCTCATCAGAAACGTTTCTGCGTTCGAGCCATTCCCGGAGTTGAAACTCAGCCGAGACGAGGCGACAGTTGAGACACAGCAGAGACGCTGCTGTAATTTCTGCAGCGGAAACTGAGCAGACGCGGCGGCGTGAAGGGTCCCGACAATTAGGCAGAGCGCATATTTTGATAACAGAACATTATCCATCCACTCATCTTCGACTCCCTCTTTATCCTGAGCAGGGTCGCAGAGAAAATAGAACATTTTGTGTGTAATTACGACGGCAGGTTATGACCCGGCGATGTGTTCATACTTGGCAGGTTCGGTAGATTAGAAGAAGGTCTGCACGACTGCTCTGCGAGTGCGGTTCATTTGTGGCCACCCGATCTTTGGGAGGCAAGAAACGAACGAACCGCCGAACGGCTTCTGCTGAGGTTCGATTAAGGTCTCAGTGCAGCAAAAACACCAGAGACCTTTAAAGAATCAGGCGAGGAATGCAACTGGAGTTGGAATTATTTATTTCTTGCAGCACGTCTTTGTTGATAAGCACAAGTAACTTTCCGTTTCTGTTTTTTTTTATTTACATCTATAAGAACACAATCAATACACTGGATTATTGTAGAGTTTATGAAAGTTTTGTCACATATTGTGTCTTAAAGGCATTACAGACGTTTGCACTTTTATCTTTTGGTCAAATGGTTAAAATACTAGTATTAATGCACATTTTCGCCACTGAGACTTGAAATATCATAGTGTTACGTAATGCGTAGCAGAAATCGAATCACAAATGTTTCTGAAAATGAGACCGAGCGCTTTGTGACGCTGTGGAAATCACCAGGTGAAAGCAAATGAAACGTGAAGCATGTTTGCTTTAATAAATCCAGTCAGGAGTGTGTAGAACCGATATAATTTGTGGCGCTGGCGTCGTGAGGGTCTCAGGAGGAGTTCGCCAAGCCCCCAAGGCGTGTCTCGGCAGACGTTATTGGGGGGTTTTCCTATCCTCTCCGGCCCTTTTCTCTTTATTGCCCCCCCCCCCAGCTGTGGGGCTGATTGTTCGGCTTGTTGCCTTGAATACGGCTCTTGTTTTCTGGATGGCAGCGTGTCAAGGCAGGCAGAAAATGATCAGTCAGTCCAAAGTGCTGGGAGAATTGAAGTGTGAGGAAAAAAAACCTCTTGGTGACCTGGATGATGTTAGAGCCTTAAGTCATGATTGGTACTTGACTTTTTAATTGTGTTAAAACACACGTTCCCACAATAAATACTACAATCACAGAGACTTTTTTCTTCTTCTTTCCTGGTATCTAGCTGTTATCTCTGTTTTTCTTTTTAGCGTGTCAGCCCTCACATTAAATTGCTTTCTGTTACCCTAGGAGCGCTAATAAAGGGGAACTCCGCAGATTATTACACATAAAGATCAAATAACCAGTCAGAATATGTTAGTAGGTCCATCAGTGGAGGAGACAGCCCTGTCACAGAGATGAAGGACCGGGCATTCCTTGAAAAAAAAAAGGTTTTGATTTTGACTTTTTCTGTACATCTTCCAACCTAATGAAGTCTATTTATTTTCACCTGTAATTTTCATTCATTAAGTCATGGCCTAAAGCTTGCGCGGGTATCGATGTGGACAGATCTTTAGCCGTTCTGCTCATCTCCCATCTCTTTCTTGACTGGCACGCAGAAAATTACAAAGACAGCTTTGAGCACGGACTCGGCGTTCCTGTTATTTTGACCACCTACCGCAGTAATTACATATTTTTGAAACCGAACATAAAAGTGGTTATGTTTAGTTTACATGCATATCCATTTTCGTTTTTCGGCTTTTTCTTGTGTGCAGCTTCGCCAGATCTTTCAGGTCTCGCCGCTTCATCTTGTGGGGCCTCGACTGGTAGCTGCAGCCTTCAAATTATTGTGTTATTCTGCCCACCTATGGTTGTTCACATCTGCGTCGCATTACAAAGCTCTGCATGGAAATGTGTGTTTAAAAAAAAACAAAAACAAAAAAAACAAAAAAAAGCTGTTGTCATTGCTTCTAGACAGAACCGAGCAGGCGACTTCCTCACACACACACACACACACACTGAGTCTGGCTCTGCCATCACCTCTCCGCAGTTCAGTCTGGATTCAGCTGCAACAATTTTTTCCTCGGGAACATAGACGACTTTGCAACTGCATGTCTGACTGATTCCTGATGTGTATCCTCAGAAGAACCAGGGAAGAACCGTTACTTCCACTCAGACACAGCTGTTAACATTTGCAAAAGGCACTTACGGCTGAAAGACCGCTCGGTCTGATGCCCCGGCGCTTCGCGACTGATAATGTCAGGGAATTAAACAAACCAACATCAGCTTTAAACAGAAAAGCCCAAGTTGCAGATAAAGAGAAAGAAAAGGATATAAACGAATGTCAGTCTAGAGAAGCAGATGTAAGAAACGAAAGCAGCCATTGTTTGGTCTGGAGATAGCGCTCGTGCTTCTAGGCCGGGGGCCCAGACTGCAGCTTACCTGTGCTTTGTGGCTCCGCGAGTGAACGGGAGGAAAACAGAGCTGTCAGGCCGTGCGAAAATATTATCATTTCCTAACGTAACATATCTGCTGTGCAACTGGCAGCAGCCTCAGTCATATGAAAGGGAACGATAATCGGCGCTGCCGGCCTTGTATGAGCCGGGCGGCGGGCCACCTGCCAGCAGGGACGCCGCTGTGAGCCAAGGAGGCCCGGATGTGCCTTGGCCTGCCTCCGTCATCCGCTGAGAGGTTTTCTCAAGGCGGCTGGTCACGAGCACTTCGAACCTGTTGGCCATCATAATGCCGCAGGTGTGACCTTTGATGTTGGACTTGCTGGCGATTATTTGGGACCTCCTTTGGTCATCTCTTGATATTCTGTGATTTGGTAATTGATGGTAATCATAATCAGCATTTTCGTAGACGTACGTTGAGTTCGTTTTCTTCACCCTCAGTATTTTCTGTTCGCAGTGAGGAGCTACGGAAAGAAGCACGGCAGCTAAAGAAGGAGCTGCAGGCCATAAAGCAAAGGAAAGAAGAAGTTTCTAAACCTGCAGCAGAAGAAGTCAAGGAAGGTATTTGTACAGTTTTTGTTCCCCCTCCTCGTGAACGTGTGGTGCTCATTATACTGTAAATTTACTGCCGGTTGATGATATACTGTACCTCACCACAACTAGGTGCCTTTTTAATGATGTTTTAAAAAGTGTTCCTTCACTGCTCGAGCTCTAAGTGTGAACCGAGGAGCTAGGAGGGTGGTCCGAGCTGCATTCTCTGCTAATGGACAGTAAGAGAGGCAACCCTCTGATTTTGTCAATTAGTTGCAGACTTCTATTTGTTTTTACCCTCAAGGGTCTGCATTTTTGCGTTAAAGCGTTCTGAAAATTGCACGGGTAAAAATTGTTCGGCGGCCGCCAGAGTTGTGCATCAAGCCTTTTGTGTGTTTGTTAGTTTGGAGCGTTTGGCTTCAAGCGCCTCTGTTAAAATCCCCCCGGGTCCTCACCACACTGCAGTCTGTCATAATGCCCTCAAATCTGCAGATTTTTGCTGATGTTGAAATGCATTTTTGAATATTTTAAAAGCCACTGAGGTCAGCCCGAGGTTGTGCGTGCATACGTGTGTGTTGTGCAACAAAGCTATATAGTTTGCAGGGGGGGGCTCCAGCCTCACTGTGGGGTTCACCAACATCCCAAATTTACAGAGAACCATAATGAGCTTCTGTTGCTCAAACACTGCTTTTGTCTCCACAAGCACTCGATGGTTTTTGTGTTTTTTTTTTTTTTTTTTAGCACAGACTCTCTCCACTCCTCTGATGTCTGCACAGAGTTAAGCCGTTTCCATCAACATTCAAGTAAAAGGTCTTGAAAAGATCGAGTTATATTCTCCGGGTTGGAGTCAGTAACAGCTCTGCATTGTTGTGCCGAGTGGCAGCTGGCCCGAGGTCCTCCTTTATCTTACGAAGGTATTCGAATCCTGCCAGGGACCTCGGCTTTATGCTTCACTGGCAGCTTAGCCAGAGGCAGGGACTTTCTTTTCAGAGCTCCTCATCACACCTCTTTGTTGGAAGCGAAAGTTCATTCCATTAGATGGAATTGGTAGATGTCATGGGCGAGCGGCCACTGCAGGGGAGGCGGAGATCTGCTCGAATCTTGGAACACCTGCGCAGCAATAAGACACACACACTCACACACGCACGAATGGGTGCCCACTTACTGACATAATGCATTGCTCCTAAATACAACCATCGCAGCAAGGTAACTAACAATAATCCTTGAACGTATGCGAAATTGTGCCCTTCATTTTGACCCCTCAAGGTAAACAGGTTCACAGCTTTCAGACCCCAAAAAACCGACTGATTTGAAAGTGAAGTGAAAATGGTAAACTGTCATTGCACTGTGTGGCTGTTTGTTTACGCGACAGCGATAATACGAGTCTCTGGAAACCACTTTTCAAAAACCAGTGAAACTAATGACCTGGCATGCAAAAAAAAACCACAGTGTTTCTGTGTGTATGGCGACGGTTCCAAACATTTCTGTTTCAACATGAAATGTGGATTGCTCTTATGCAGTTATATTTGTGGTACCTTCATCCTGTACGCCGTATATAACCATATATAGCCTATTTTTAGGAATCCCACAAACTTGTTTATTTGCTTTTCACCCCCACTGATATCAGTTTGTTTGTTTCTGTGTGTTTCCATCGAGTCGCTGTCCGTGGTAGACGTTTGGCGTAATGTGGAATTCCGGACACTTCCAGAACAGCACAGATTTTAAAGCCACAACAACCGATATCAACACGACCGTTCATCTTCCTGTCCATCTGAGGTGGTTGAAACCGTAGACTGCAACTGCCATTAAAGCCAGTATTCTGGCCCCAGGAGTGTAACTTGTTAAAGACATACACACTTAGTTTTCCCAGCCTGATGAAGATGTCGCATTAGCTTGCAATCTTCAAGTCAAACACAGTAGATCTGACAGCTTCTGTTCTCTCCATTCTGAAGCAATCATCCATTTATCTTCTTTAATAAGTTGGTTATTTTAATTATTTCACAACTTATTTAGATCCTGTTTAAAAGCAAATTCTTCAGGTATTTGTCTCCAACAGTGCAAAGTCATCTATATATTCACTTTAGTCTCAAAATGCCTGACAAAGAGCTGTAAATATTATTATTTAAAATGCTGCTACCAAACAAATTGGTTGATTGATTTCATTCCATTCTGAAAATTGATCCATCAGCTAATTGTCCCGGCTTTGAAAGATTGAATGCAGATATTTGAGTGGTGGGAGAAATCAATACAACTTAGCCTCTAAGTGTTTTTTTTTTAATGTCTCAATATTATATTGATACACAGACACCGAGTATTGATGCTTAATAATATGCTTTAAATTTTCCCTTTCAAATAGAATTTATGACAGCTTTTTACCACAGTGTTGGCCAGACAGTCCCGCTTTACTGCATTAGAAATGGCTTAATTAAAGAGGAGTAGTCTGAAAGTTTTTCTTTCTCTGCTGGAAAAAAACATAGTAAATCAGCCTTTATATTCCAGCAACACTCAGCATTTAGCAAAACGTTTAGGATTGCAAAAAAGTTTTATCCTGACGTGCTTAAGTATTGTGATAATGTTGAATCAGGTGGTTTCAAGGGTGTTGGGCCTCGATAATATCGGAAAGCCTCCACTCTATATTTCTATGTGCTTTATTTATAGGAGAGCATAAACACGTAATGGAGTACATGAATTGTGGCTCTTTGTATTTTTTTTTTTTTTGTCTGCCTGCAAGTTGGATTGGGCTTTTTTTCTCTATACATACATTTTTTGTTTTTAATTCAGCATATTCTAGCATATTTTGTCATCTTTGAGAATGTTCAGTCTTGTGTTGCACAAATCAAAATGCAACAAATCTGGTCTAAATGTCAACATTAAAAGAAAAAAAAAGTTGTTCTCCTGGCTCAAAGTGACTTTTTAAGCAGCAGTTTTTAGGCAATTTTTATTTCTATCAAATGGTAAAAAATAATGTTTTAAACTGTGCATACCATAGTCTTTTTCAAAACATAGATGATTCATTGCTCAAAAATGTCCCAGAGCGCCTGGCAAATAGTGCTAAACCTGCACTTCATTTAAAATAACACCAAACCTGAAAAAAGACTGATGATTAAATTGGTTAGTCGCTGTTTATGGCGTTGTTGTTTATAGCTGCTGTATGCTAGCAACGTAAAGCCTGTTACAGCATGTGAACAAGTCCAGGATATTGCTATTTACACAAATCATGCCAGTGTTTTTATGAACCATGCAGTGCGGATGGGCAAAGCCAGAAAATTATAGCCTGAAGTCTGCATGTGAGACGCTTAAGAGTAAATTGTAGCTTCAGAAAATAATTTAGCTTACACTCTACCCCTCTATTGTCTAAAATATGCTGATAATTTAGACGCCAATCTCACTGATTTGTGATTCTCTATCGTTCCCTTGTTAACCCGCCAGCTGCACGGCATTACATCTGATTGGGGGAGGGAGAGCAAACTGTCTCTTTTCTGCGAACACACATCCTACAGTTCATCAGAGTCGCCGCGTCAGTTTTCATCACACATGAATTATGGCGCGTTCTCGTAGCTTCTCTTCCTTGGCATGGCCGCGGCTCGGGCGAGCCAAAAATAAGAGAGCCATTCTGAAAACCGCTGTCCATTCAATACGCGCCCCAAATGATGTGGCAACCAGTCCTCATCCCATGATTGTGTGTGCGGGCGTGCGTGCTCGTCGTGTTTTATTACACTTGTCAGTCACGTCGTGGATTTAAAGGACGTGTTTCGGCGGAGGGATATTCGAAATGCCAATTATTGTGATTGAGATTAACATGTTATTTGGTCTGCTCGGTATATCATCTGTCCCGTTCAGCTGTTTTCTGCGGGACGCTGCTGGGGTGTTTTCATAAGCCGGAGCTGACAAAACCATTTCTGATGTTGCTTTTTGATTGATGTCCAGCCGTAACGTTGCCTCACAGCTTGGCGCCGTGCTGCTCCGACTTCTCCTCAAGGGCTGTTGATTGTTTAACCGAAAGAAGGGGAAGCTTTTATCCCGTGGAAAAGGGGGCAGGGGGGGGGGGGGGGGGGGGGGGGGGGGCGTTTTGTCATCCACAACATCCCGCGGTTGCTACAACATCGGCGGCTTGATTTGTAGCCCCGGAGAGCTCAGGTGACAGGAGATGGGAGGAATGTAGTTTTACAAAAGACCATCAAAACTTGAGGATAGTAGTTAGTGACAACAGCTGGAGAAAGGTGATGTGCGCTGCTGGCTCAGGACCTCCGGGGCATCATCAGTCAGCATCCAGCATGTCACTGGCTGCAGGGGGGGGGAGGCAGAGCAGCAGAGGTGACTGGGGTGGGGAGGGGGTGGAGGGAGATCACTTGCCGGTCTCATAAATCAATGGGAGAGAGGTTGCCCCTCTAGCTCTCTTCCTTACTGACACCAAGGGAAGTCAGCGAAAGTGGGGCACTTGGATTTCCAGGGCCGTGATTGGAAATTCCAGCGATTGCCGAGTATTTGGAGTTTTCGCAGGTTAAAAGCCCGGAGAAACGGGTGTAATTGCATGGTTTTCTTAAGTAACTGCCCGCCCGAACGCCCCGTGGGACTGAATCGTTTAGTCGCTGACTTACATTTTCTCCTGAAGTGAACCTGTTTTTTTTTTTTTGCTTTTTTTTCCTCACAGGCAGCAAATTCAATGACAAAAACAAAACATATTTCATGCAAGAGGAACTGTAGATTTAAATATTAATCATAGGTTGGATAAACAAGATCAATCTGTTATTGCCTAATTTGCAGTGGTGATAGAGATGTGAAACAGAAAAAAAAAACACTATAAGCAATACAAAACACTTAAAGGAATACTCCGAAGATTTTGGACCCACGTCCTTTCCCTATCATTGACAAAGTGAGATAAGCTCATAAATACTTTTGTGTCTGTGCGTCCAGTGGCTTAATCCCAGCTGTTAACATCGTGGTTAGCTTAGCTCAATTGCTGGAAGTCAATAGGAGTCAGAGCCGGACTGACGAAAGTGGACATATCCTCCTTCCAGTGGTCCAGGGGGCGGCGTATTAGCACGTGAAGTAAATCCAAATGGTTATTAAACATTTTAAAAGACGTGTTTTATTTTCAATCCGTTAAAATAATGTCTTGATACACACAGACCTGCGCATGCGCAGTGCTCCGCGGAAGGATATATACCAGAGCACAGCAGTAGAAGCGCCAGTATGTCCTTCTGCGGAGCACTGTGTTTGTGCAGATCTGTGTATCAGAACGTCACTTTAACAGGTTGAAAAGAAAACGCGTCTTTAAAAATGTTTTTTAACCATTCGGATTTACTTCACATGCTAAAACGCCGTCCCCTGGACCACTGTAAGGAGTATTTTGTCCACTTTCGTCAGTCCGGCTCTGTCTCCTATTCACCTCCAGCAATTGAGCTAAGCTAACTACAATGCTAACAGCTGGGATCCAGCCACTGGACACACAGACACAAAAGAGGTATTTATGAGCTTGTCTCACTTTGTCAATGATAGGGAAAGGACGTGGGTCCAAAATCTTTGGAGTATTCCTTTAATTCGTCCAGTTTTCACACAGTTTTTATTCAACTTAGGGTTATAGTTTGCTGTATCTAATCCTGGCACAGTATGGGTGAAGAAAATTCAGACTTGCCAATTAACCCCTCAAAACACTCACCACACACACGAAGAACATGCAAATTCTACTTACTTTTCCATCGGATCTGAGCATTTTCATCTGTTATGACGTACAGTCTCAATGTAAGCAGTAATGATAGATAGATGCAGAGCAGTAAAACTGCAAACAGGATGAACTGTGGAGACTCTGCTTTGTGGAGTTGTTTGCTCCCTTCCAGTGTGTTTAATTGGAAATGCAATTATTTGAATAGTAAGAACAAACATTTTCATTTTAATAGATTCAGAGAATAGTAACTTGCATAAACACTGTTGTGTTTGTTTGTGTTGATTTAGACAAAAACTTAATTACTTCCATCCAGTTCTGTTGATGAATTCAACTAATTCACCTTTCTCGAACCTTGATGCCATTTTGAATCTGCTCACCCACTCAAGTCCTTCAATTTCCTGTGAAAATGCTGGATGACTTTTAAAACTGAAAGACACAGGGATTGGCTTGGTGTAGATTTGTGATCGATTCGCTGTGAACAGAATGACAGATGGACTACGGGGTGAACAAAAAAGGACTGTCCAAGAGTTCTGTCTGAAATCCGTGAGTTTTATTTTTCTTGGCGGAATCTCCCTTCTCTGCGTAAGTATCTTTTCAGCAGGCTTTTCTGTGTCCGTAGCTTTAATTCCACCCCCCTCTGTTTCATGTTTTCGCATCTGCGGACCTGTTATCGGTCTACAGTGACGTCCCAGAGACTTCACTGCCCCTGATAAATGGCTCTATAAACAAACAAGCATTACCAGTAGGTTTTAATCCAGCTCTGACCTGAAGGACGGCCGGTGGACGAGCAGTGTTTTCACTGTTACATCATGTATTTGGTGCAGCCGAATGTGTCAGAGCGTCCAGTCAGAGGTGGCAACGCTTGGCCAGCGAGGTGATGCCGTGTGTGTGTGAGTGCGCGAGAGTGAGTGTGTGAGAGTGTGACATCACATTTTGTTGTGGAAAGAAAGCGCTCCAGCGGCCCGACAGACTGCGCTCACTGTCTGCCTCCCGGTGACTTCACAGCCCGCGGCGTCTGCGCCCGGAGGTTTACAGAAGCGCATTAACCGCGTGAGACGCGGCGATGTCAGCGCGCCGATTGTCCCCCGCATTCACCACTTCACCGCCAGGGAACGTCTCACACGCCCTGCGGGGAAAAGACAGTTTCATGGAAAAATGTAGCCCGCGTTGCCGTGAAGCCGTGACTTTACTCACACAGACTCAGTCACTTGTTGCAGAAGTCTGCTTCAGTTTTCATATTCCTGTCATATTCTGAACTCGTCAATACGTCATCTGAGTGAGCCAGTGATGATCATTGACGGGAACAGAAAAAAAAAAACCCACATGGGCTCAGAGAACATGCAAACTCCGCACAGTGGAGGCGAGGTTACTTTCTTGGTTCTTCACACACACGCTTGTTTACCTTCTAAGAATGAAATAGGTCACTCCTGTCTCGCAGCAATCATTTACATAATGTAGGTCACCTGTGAGCAAGATCAAATGAGAGGCTACTGGGTCGGGCCACCGCCGCGCTACATCTTAGTGAAGGTTCGCGGCGGCGAGGCATTCAGGCAGGGCAGCTCCGTCCGAGACGAGGAGCCGGCCTCGTGTTTTCACCTCTTCTTATCGCAGTGTTCTCAGATCATGCACAGCAGCAACTGTCACAGCTTGACAGGCGTCGCTTCCTTTTACGTTTTCCCTCTGATCATGCTCTGCTCATTTTCTGACCGCTCATCCGTCAGGGGCCGGTAACAGAAAACCTGAGCACCGGGCAGGGGGGGAGAAAAAATGTGTTTACGATGGTGTGCCGTGTTTTTCCAAGAAAAAGTGTGAGTGTGGTTTTTTTTCCATGAGAAATCTGTCTGAGGAGCTGCAGACGTGTCACCTGTATGAAATCTTACCTTCGTAGCTGTAAATGTATCTTTAAAAGATCTACAACATAGAATATATTTACCTTTTTTTTTTGGCTCAGTTGAGTTTCTTTTTAAAATCAAAACATTTTTGAATGCTGTTAAGTAATATTCATACAGTTTGAATTGTATTTCATTATATTTCTGTGATTTGGATAAACTCTATAGAATCCGGTGGCGAGGAAGTTTCTGATTGCTGTTTAAATGTGGAGGGATGGCTCGAATTTACTTTACTGGTTGTGTTATCTTTCTTTTCCGTTGAGCATATTTAGTGAAACGTTTACTGAATATTGTGAACTCTTTAAAAGCAGTTTGTTGTAACATCTGATTTTTGTTTTCTCCCACCAGAAGATAAGAAGCCGTCCAGCGAAGCCGTGGCTGAATATCTGGAGGGCCGGAAGAAGTACGAAGAGCTCAGGAAGCAGAAACTGAAGAAAGGTTCAAACAGAGAGCAGCAGGTATCTTGTTTTCTGCAGTATATAAAATAAATGAAAAATGTATTTTTTGGCTCCGTTTTTTGACATTGGGGAGATTCATTGATATTGAAAACAAAACCTTTCTGCGAGTGATTCTCTACATTAACCTGTGTGTTTCTCTCCAATATCAGACGATGGCTCTGCTCGACCGCTTCAAGTCCAAGCTGTCGTCGGCCATCACCGAGGGTCCGGAGGAGGAGGATGTGGAGGAGCTCGCAGAGGATGATGACAAAGGATGGTCAGTGAGATTTTAAAAACAGTCATTCTAACAATATTGGTCGAAATCTATGAACCTGATCTCTTTTAGGTCCAAAGATTCCTTCAGGGTTCTGATAAATGTGTGCGAAAGTTCAAGTCATATTCATGTGTGTGAGTCAAGTTGGGATTTTGAACCCACCGCAACCAGATTGGCCATCAGGAAATCAGGCCTGACGCTGTGTTTTCCTCTCTTATTCTGTTTTTCACCAAAGATCTCAAAGCCTAACGACGTGGAGCGAGGCTCTGAAATGAATACCATGTGTCCGAATTTCAGCAAAGTGTCCGTATGTGTATGTATGAGATTTAGAATAACAAAATCTGTAGTTGCTATTAGTCTCGAGAAGCCCCCTTGAAGTGTAGTCTGTCTGCGATGTGTGTGTGTGTGTCTGTGTGTGGGGGCCCTAATGAATTTGAGAGAGGCCTTGGCTGGCGTTCGGAGCCTCGACACCTCGCTGTGGTGCCCCCGCCAGGTATGGA
This sequence comes from Salarias fasciatus, assembly GCF_902148845.1. Taxonomy (NCBI): domain Eukaryota; kingdom Metazoa; phylum Chordata; class Actinopteri; order Blenniiformes; family Blenniidae; genus Salarias; species Salarias fasciatus. The sequence continues at coordinate 19,270,545 of NW_021941229.1, read as the reverse complement.
GGGAGGGAGGGGCGGCGGCAGAAGCGTGGCGGTCCTAAAAAAACAGCAGTGGGAAGTCTGTGCCACTCTCAGAGCGCCACGAACAGAATGTGGGTTACAACAGGTCAGACACTGGAAGTCAAGTCTGGGCCAGAGGAGGTAAACTATTCCATCTGTGTCTGTGTCTACGGATTTCGACTCCTCCTCCTCCCCCTCCTCCTCCTCCTCCTCACACACATAAACTCTGAGTCATTGCTAAAAGCCCGTCGTCCCTCCTGTACTCCTTATCCCCCCCAGCCCCGTATTTGAGCGCAGGAAAAAAAATAAACGTAGCAGAGGCTCCTGTGGACCCGCGTCACGGCGGCGCAGGAGCGGTTTTGATAAGCCGGGTCTCCGCATCACGTTCCGGAGACGCTCGGCCGAAACAACCGGCGGGGCTGTCATCGCCGAGGCTGCTAGACAAATTACCAGAGGCGGCGTGCTCGCACAGCAGGGGTCCTCCGGGTCTGCCAGAGTCTAGCCATGACATTCTAGATGAGCTGTCACAACTCCTGCCGATTTCAAATGAACACGGGGGAGAGAGCCAAGCGTACACACACACACACACACTCACGTCAACATACCCCCGCGCTGTACACTCGGCCACAGACAGGAGCAGACACACCACAGGCCGCTCACAGCAGGCAGACGATCGCACACAGAATACGACTCAGAGCGCAGCAGAGAGTCTGCAGGCAGCGGCAGATACACCGGCACGACGGGAACTGATGAGAGGGATTATTGTTGCCGAAGCAGACGTTCGCGGACATTAAGGTTAGGGAGGCATGTGTCGAACCAGAGCCAGAACTGGTTCAAATCCCAATGCTAAGCAGTCACCACTGAGCAAGGCCTTCAACCAACTGTCCAGCGTAAAACTTGTGTTGAATCAAACTTGGAGATCCCGCCATCAGCTGTGGTGACTCCAGAAAGGAGCATCTTTAAACCCCCTTTTATCCAGGTACAGTTTAAAAATGTAGTTTTATTAATGATTATGTCCTTCGTCTACAGTGCATCCAGAGGGCTGAAGTTTTTTTTTTTTTTTTTTCCCAGACATTTCAGCTTTACCTGTTTTTTTTTTTTTCTCATTCTGTTTCTCCCCAGATTAAGATGAAAATGTATTGCACTTTTACAGCGCATGTGTCTTCCCAACATTGAGACTGACTTCATCCCAAATGAATGGATCACAATTAAAGGAATTTGGGTTGAAGAAAATAAACACTGACCCCAGGGAAACATATTCGAAAGCAATTTTAAGGCTCTGGTTTTCTCCGTGGTGAGAATAATGTGTGTGCGTGGAAAAAGGTTTTTGATCATGTGTTGTAAGAAATTGTAAGAAATGTTTGGTATTACTTTTAAACAGCAACCATATATATAAAAAAAAAACCTGTCTTGATGTATTAAGTACATGAACTTCATACAAACTTTTGGTTATGGAGATGAATTATACGAGAATTGCTGCACAGGTTCTGAAATTTCTACGTAAACATGTGTGAATCTTATGAATGCACAGTATTATTATTAAACGATGCAAACTTTACAGTTATTGGAATGCTTCCTCCCTGCTGCACTCTGGTATCTGTTTCTGAGACCTGCATGACTGCGGCTGCAGCTCTGAGACAGCAGCGTGGCGGAGAGATAGTTTGTGATGCGTCGCCTGCTCCTGCTTTGTTGACAAGATTTGCTGATAACACACACACACGCACGCACACACACACCCCTCCAGCAGCGGCTGAAGAAGCCTTAGTGGAGGTTTATCCTGGGAAGTGTCTGACGCTGATATCTCCTGTGAGGAATGTCCTGATTCTTTAATCTGTCTTTTGGGGAGGGGGGCAGAAACCGACCGGGGAAATGAAAGACACATGGGCGTCTCGTCTCTGGGGATTCAAGCGTTTTCACAGAAATCTTTAAACTACGGAGAAATTCGGGGGCCTGATGTCAAAGACATCAGCGACATTTTTTTTTTTTACAGCTTCTATATTAACAGTTAGAGCAGCGATGTTTAATGCAGACATTCTGAGGGACTTCCGTCCCCCAGCCCGGCGCCTCAAAGTGTTCTCACATAAAGCATATACTAACTTACAATGTCATATAACTTTATTCTGACTCAATTAATTTTTACAATAAGCGATTCATTTTAATGCTCAGGCCTTTCAAATTGATGACTGTGCGGATTTAATCTTTCAGAAAGTGTCCCGATGTTTACGGCTTGGTTAAAGACCATAAAACCTGTTTTTTGTATGAGCAGAAGGCTTGTCTTGGTCGAGTCATTCCTATATGATTCAACCCATCACAGATTGGAGTGTCAGCAGCGACAAACACTGCAATTAGCATATTTTTAGGTGTGTGTAAAAAGAATAGCAAATTAGTGCCCAGAAACTAACATTAAACAGATTATAACTAAATGTATCACGTTACATTTACTAAGTCCTACAAGTTGTTTAAAGAATTGACAGTGGAAAAATGGCAGAAGGTTAATTTTTCTGATGATTCACTAATTGATCTGATTATACTTGCTGCAAATATTACAGAAGACAAAGCGAAAACATCAGCCTTAAACTGAAGCCTCCCGATCACTTATTCAGTTATACAGTTGATTTCAGCACAGTGTTTTTTATCCTTTTTTGCATAATAACAGCTTAATAGCAACAGAAGGAACTGGTCTGTTGGTGTCAGATCTCCAGAGATTCACTGTGTTTTCCCAACTCCCTCCTGTTCAGGCTGGGTCACGTTCTGCAGTTCGACGAGCAGACCAGGAAAGTCAAGGACGCCAACATGCAGGACGAAGACACTTTTGAGATCTACGACCCGCGGAACCCCGTCAACAAGCGGCGGAGAGAGGAGAGCAAGAAGATCATGAGGGAGAAGAAGGCCAAGAGGTGAGGACCCGGGAGACCCAGACCAATTCCCGCCTGAACCATGCGACTGAAAACGTGGTCGCTCGTCATCCTACGAACTGGACCGACTCAAACATCTGGATTGAAGCTACGAACCTGAGCGCCTGTAGTCTGCGACGGACCTGCAGCTGTACACATACAAACACAGGAGTCAGACTGTGATCGTAGTGAAGGTTATTAGTTCATATCATGTTGCTGTTTCTTCATTTTTATGACGTTATGTTAATTAGAATCTAAACGTGACTGTAAAGATGTCAAGAAAATAAAATTAACATCTTCAGACTGTCTGGAATTGTTCTTCAATTTGAAATAAAGTCTCCGTTCAGTGACGTCTTCTGCTGGATCCTTTCATATATTGTGATAATTCACATTTACATTATCGGTAAATAAATAGATTTTTTTTTCCTTTTAATGCCGAGTTGAAAATCAGAAGCGGCTCTGCGGCTCTGCTCCAGACTTTTTCCTAAGTGACATCCACCTCACTGTCACCGGTGCTCCGGTCACTGCTGGAGCAGTCGGAGCTTGTAAAAGCTAACTGGAGTCGTTACCTCACCGTGGTTTTTCAGGGTAAACGATCCGCCACTGCCGTGTGTGTGTGTGTGTATGTGTGTGTGTGTGTGTGTGTGTGTGTGTGTGTGTGACCAGGAGCTGCACTTGGCCGGCAGCACGCTGTATTTTTACTTCACTTCTGGGATTATGCTTAAATTTTTTTTTGTATGGAACAGGAAGGAGAGTTAATGTTACATTATGAGCATGGCCCTGCCCGAGCTGCTGCTGCAAATCTAAAACAGGTGAAGCAGTGATCTAACCAATTGAGTGTGTGTGTGCGTGTGTGTGTGTGTGTGTGTGTGTGTGTGGGAGTTCCCTGGTACCCACTTTGGATGAAACGTGCCAGTGATGACCTGAGACGCGTTCTGAAGTTAATGGAGGAAGTTATCTTTTTTCCAGGCCTGTTCTTGTTAATAAAAAAAAAAATTTTTGCTTTGAAAATGAACTTTTTTGGTCATTTTTCAACTTCCTTTCCTCATTTTAGATAATTTCAGACCCACAAACCTTGATCTCAGCATCTCCCTTTCATAATTTCTGTCTCGTATTTGTTCTCAGGCTGCACTCAGCATGAGGGAAAGTCCGTAAATGGATGAATTTTGCACAAACTGATCATTTTCAGTAACATTCAGGAGGATTTAGTTCCCCATCGCTTCAGCTCCCTTCACTTTAAGGAGAAATCTCCACGTGACCGACGCGAACATGTGGGAATCCTTTAACATCCATATGGCCGTGCCACTATTGTCTGTAAACTTCAAGGAGCCCAAGTTTAATCTTCAGATATTCTTCCAATTTAAGATGCACTGAAAAAAAGATTTAACTGCTGAGATAAATTTGATTTTTTTTTACAAGGATGCTGCTTGCCAAATAAATCGATAATTTATGTTTAAAGAGGAAAGCCATGGAGAAAAGGAGAGAAGGGGGTGCAGTTCATCAAGGGCAGCACCTAGAGAATATTTACTGCTCCCCTGTGAGTCTCCATGCCAAGCTCGGAGCAGGAAATACCGACTCCTGACTCCCGGTCACGTGAGCGCAGGGGATGAGATGGGATGGTAATAGCATTATCAGGCTGCTCTACAGCTGCTGTCTCCCTCTGCCCTTGTGGGCGAGCACTAAATTTAGACAGCTAATCCTTCTCCTCTCTTACAAATTCAAGAAACACTTGTTTTGTAGCAGCAGTTCGATATTTTTCACCTCCTTCTTTTCATTTATCTTCTATTTGTTAGATTAAAACCGGGGGTTAACTGAAGAGCAGGACGCCTCTCAGACATGAGGGAGAACAAACAGATTTACTTTGGGAGTTTTAATTTGTCTTTATATGTATTAGGTCTTAAAGGGATGCTTCAACATTTTGGCAAATTGGCCCATTTAGCGCAATTCCTTAGTCATTTCGAACAGCATACTTACTTTTTTTGTGAGGGCGAGCTGTTGTTTATTCAGAGGTGAGTCGGGGAAGGTTTTCGGGATGGACACAATGGAAGTGAATGGTATTTTTGTTTCCCCTCATCAAACTCATGAAATACACAATCCAACAACCCCAAAACACTCTGGTGGACACGTTATAATCCTTACATTCACTACGCTGTGAAATATTAATGCTAAATTACCAGATTGAGTTGTTTATGCGAAGATTGCTAAGACGGAACTACTTACTAAATATGGCGTCTGGGCGTAGTGATTTCAAAAGAAAAAGTAGTTCCCAGTATTTGCTTCAGTGCCGTAACGCTACAATATTATTTGTTGGTGTTCCACAGCGTAGTGAATGTGCGGATTATAACGTGTCCACCAAAGTGTTTTGGCATTGTTGGATTGTGTATTTGATGAGTTTGACGAGGGGAAACAAAAATACCATTCACTTCCATTGTGTCCGTCCCGAAAACCTTCCCCGACTCACCTCTGAATTAACAACAGCTCGCCCTCACAAAAAAAGTAAGTATGCTGTTCGAAATGACTACGGAATTGCGCTAAATGGGCCAATTTGCCAAAATGTTGAAGTATCGCTTTGAGGACAGAATGACACGCAAAAGGAAATGCTGCTGTACGTATTCATCAAATGTGGAGTTTGCATGTTCTCCCTGTTTGTGTCGGTCGCCTCCACCTCAATATCATCACAGGGATACATGAAGAGAAGCAAAGACATTGTAATAAAATCCAAGGAAACGTGGTTCAACTTGGTCAAGTCTGCTCGAGCGTGTGTAAAAAAACACAGGGTTGATCCTTTCTCCACACACCCTCCCACCCCTCGCTTAACTCCCTGGGGAGTGATGAACTGATTGCGCAGTGAGTCAGTTGTGCGTCCATACGGAGGATATTGATGAGTCCGCAAGATCAAAGAGGAGATGTTTTTTCGACAGGCGCAGCGAGAGCTTCCCGGTATACGTTGGGCCGTTCACAGAAGTCCCAAGGACAGACGGGGAGGCCATTTGTCTCAGTTGTCAAACCTTTCGTTGGCACTTCAGAGCTGAAGGACGCGTTCGGAATTTTCCAAGATTGCGTTCAAACCGTGACCACGAGTCAAGAAAACAGTGCAGCAGCTCAGCGTTGTTCTTATGGTTTGTATCAGCCGGGAAGAAATGTGATTCAAAGCCATTTGGCTATCATCACTACTCCGAATAACATCACTGAAGCACTGTATTTAGTAGTAAAGTGTTAATAATTAATACATTCTGTAAAATGCACCAATTAAACACAAATGTATGTTTTTGGGGAAAATCTGAGTACCTAGAGAAAATTCTACACAGAATAAACAAGATAGTGAAAGTGGGCAAATGGTGCTTTTATCGTGCTGGTGGGTTTCATGGGTCACAGTTCAGACACAACACAACGGCCTGAGTGTCAGGAGATCAGCAATAACATATTCATTCCTCTAATTCCTGCCAAACATGAGGTTTAATAGGGAGAACTTTCACTCAAAATGTTCAATACCACAAGCGATTGCGCAGGACCGCTCAGGAATGAAAGCTATTTCTCTAGAAAACTGAGCGCAACCAGAGGAGACCAGCACAAACAGTAAATTAAGTACCAGACTACAACAAAAGACAAGGTTAAATTTGAAAGAAACAAACCAACCTCAGACACTTTTGGCCACAAACTGGGAGGTTTGGCCTTGCGTTGCATAACGGGTAGTTGTAATCCAACCTCTATACTGGAATTTATGAGTGATTTCTATTACATTTTATTAATTTTGATATCGAAAGTGACAAATTAATGAAGAACTCGTGACACTGACCTTTGGTAAAGGAGTACATGTAGTTATTTAGACGGTATTTGCTGCAGTGTCTTCTGGGTTTACTGCCAAACACTCAGTGCATACATGTGGGCATCCTAATAACAGGCTTTCAGTTTGTACCTTTCAGTAGGTCGGAACATGATCGTTGTGGTCTGACGTTTGCAGCTACGTTAACCATGAAGGTCAGTGTGTCAGCCAGTCCATTACTATCTCCCAAACTGAAGAGAATCGGGAGCTCTGTCATAAATTGCATTGACTTTTGGTCCGTGGTCATGGTCCAGAGTATCCGGATGAGTTTCGTGACGCTGTACAAATATTTGTTAAGGCTGTGTTGACGCTTGTGTTGCCAAGATTGTCCAAACATTCCAATACTTTGTGAATTATTGATGTACATGTTTTACCAATTGAATTCAGCTAAAGTTACATCCTTTGATTCAGAGGAAGATGCTCTATGTTCTGGATAGCAACATGTCTTGGACTAATCTCAACCCACCAACAGTTTCCATCTACAAGAAAACTTCAGCGACTTTAGTGTTTAACTAATTCCACTCTTTGTTCTTGTTACTGCCTAAGGTGGAGGTGTTACGGTAAACTACTGCTGGGGTTGTTACCTCTTAATTTGACTTGTTGAACAAGAGTCCACAGACTAATTTTAAAGAGATGAACACAACTCAAAGCCTCTTTGGCGAAAAAAAAAAAAAGGTACTTGTTCAGACAAGATCCAACTCAAGACAGTAGTTCCCAGAGAAACCTTCACCCCAAGGGGACAAGTCCATCTTCTGCTGTGTGTGCTGAGTTTCTGGTGTGTTTTAGGAGATGTGGATCACCGGGTCACACTGCTGCCGTCAGCTCTTGTCATTTAATAGTTTATCTTTATGTTGGACCTACTTTTACGCCTGTAATACTTTCCTTTAAAGTTCTCTAGAAAAATTAATACAGACTATTACAGATGTGCTCATTTCTGTCTGTGCATCCAGACTGTAAACCCTGGGAAAACCCGCAGCACACTCTCTGACCTGCCAAGGTGTTTGTGAATCAGGGAGTGCTTCCAAAATACAAATGTGGCTCTAATGCACTGTAGACTCCAGTGAGAGCAAAGGGCGTGTGTGTGAAGTCATATTTTTCTACTGCTGTTAAGTCTACAGTGATATTCAGGGCATGCACCCATCAAAGACTTGGGTTAAAAAAAAAAAAAACATAAAAGAGAGGCAACCTCTAAACAAACAGTTAAAGACCCATCGTCGAACGCCTAAAACATTTGTTTAAAAAAATGTCTCATATTCATGTTTGCTGATGTGGCATTTTATGTCTTGCCATAATTACATAGAGACAGCACCCTGTAGCCTGTTTGATCTGGGTTCGTGGGCTTTTCCATTTTAGATACAGCAGAATATTGTACTTGAATGAAGAAAGAGCAGTTGAAGCATATTGACCCTGTGACGACCCGCTCATTTAGGAGGTGGGTAAAGGCGGTAACATAAAGTCCACAGATGGGAAGTGGAAATTAAAGTTATTTATTAACCAAAAGTAAGAACAAACGGGAACATAAAGTGACTCTAAACCAGAGTCGCTAGTCCATAAACAAAAAAGCAACAACTCCAGGAGGCTCATGAGCATGGCGGATTGCAGCCCACTCCAGTCTGAGTCCTGCCAGCCGCTTTTAACTCCTCAGGTGCTCGTGCAGGATTGGCTGACGAGCTGCTCTCTGGTCAGACTCCCCAGGTGCAGGCGATGAGGCGATGATTAGCTCCTGCAGCAGCAGCAAACCTGGGAAACAACACACTCAGACACACACTCACACACTTGGGAGGGGAGGAATGGAGAGACAATACGGCGACGGCCGTAACAGATCCCCTTGTGGAAATGACGTCTTTGCACTTCAAGACATCCTATCCATAGTTAACTTTAAGTCAAGTCCAATAATTACAAGTGTGTGTGTGTTTCTGAGGCACATTCTGAGCAACTGTTAGAAATTGACTTGATGTTTAGGGAAAACAGTGGGAGGTCAGCAAGATTGTGAATTTGTATTCATTCACTTTCATACTATTTTATCTAATTCAAAGTTCCTGTCGGCCATAGCGAAAATGCAGAGATATAGTCACAGACTCACAATCAGTTTTGGAAATTTTAGGGTTAACCAGCGCACCTGTGGGAAATCCATGCACAGAGAAAACGAACAAACTCCACAAAGATAATAACCAACCAGACTCAAACCAGGGGTCGTCTTGTTGTGTCATTATATAATGTGAAATGTTGAATGCTGGTGATAAATGACGATCATATAAATGCAATGTTATCGGCATCTGGTGAAATGAGGGCGCTCATCTGCGACGACCCCTCTCTCTCACACACACACACGCACCAGAGACACACTGAGGTTACACCATGAATTGCTGATTATCACTGAATACAAGATACATGGAAAAACAGAAAGCTAGACAGCAAAGCGATGCCTGAGACAGAGCCCTGCTAAAGCATGGGGGCCGTCATAACATGTGATACACGCTAAGTGGCCGGAGACATGCCTTCAAATGAGTTCGAACATCTTGGCTGTCAAAGCATGATGATAAATTTAAAAAAGCTTCTGCATCAAGCAAAACAGCCGATGTGAGATGTAACACAGAGAATCTGATAAGAGCTTTAAAGAAAATGTATATTGGTGATTTCTTCTGTATTTCTGTCTCACATTTCGATGCAGAAATAAACCATTCATCTTTAGCACCCATTTTTATTCAGGTTAAGGGTTTATGGGGTACTGCAGTCTATTTCAGCCTACGATTCCAGGTCAGGCTGAATGTCTTTTTGCTTCTGTAACCACTGCACCACTGTGTCTTCCCTAAAAGAAGAATATCATGAATATCATCAACAATAAAGACAGAATCCTTGCTTATAGTTTCTTGGTAGCTTTATTAGATTCAGTCAGTGGGTTCGTAAAGTTCTTATACTGACTTCCACTTTACGACTTTGGGGACTTTTATGGACTTTTGTTCTTTCTGCAGTGCTGATTGATCCATCACTTTTCAATTAGTCCAATTGCCTGCAAGCAGATCTTTTCATTTTCGCAGCCACTTAATGAGTGAGCAGCCAGATTACACTTGGGAAAAATACCAGACACTATAAAGTAGGATGACTTATTCCTCCATAAGACACTTTGTTACCTCGGAACATAACTGCAGTTACAAGCCACTAAAAGAATACATCTTGAGGGTTCGCATTACAGCAGCTGTCAAGCCGACGAACCCGATGTCCTCTGGATGTCCGTGTATTACACAAAGATTCACCTTTTCATTGTCACTAGTGAAGGACATGTGAGCTATGAAACAGAGACAGAAGCGGCATTACAATGTAACTTAACAGAGCAATAACCGTGAGCCGGTAGCTTTCCGTACTGTGACTACAGTCCCATTATCATTTGTCCTCATTAGCCGGCTGTCATTTATTAGTTGTGGGCAGTAAGAGCAGAGGAAGCTTAAAACACAGCGTAATTCATTCCTGATGGATTTCATAATGTTCTTGGGAGAAAATGTCCTTAAGTAGGCTGCACAATGAGTACGCTGTTCAAATGCATACTCAAACGCACGCACACGCACACACTCTCTCACAAAATTATTCAGCCCTCATCCACAAGCAAGCAGAAGCTCTTGGCTTTACTCCATTGGCCTAAGTGATTGGCTATTGATTCCTTATACACATTAATCCACTTACCTGCAGTCTTTCCAGCTGACAGAGGACAGTATGGCATCCAGGCAGGATCTCTTAAAGGTGACCTACCTGCAGAGTCACAATGCATGCAAATACCGAAGAACACTGGGAGCGCACACCTTCACCGCGCTGGAGCTGGAAAGGATGAGGCGTTTCTGCAACGTATTAGACGAGAGATGGATGTAGGCAGATGTGCCATACCTGGATATAGACTCAGTGCTCACTTTTTTTCAAGTTTCCTCCTGAGGTATTTCAAGTTCATTTCAGTTCACAGCGTTTGATTTAACATGCTCTGGAATGCTCATGTACATCCAGACCTTTCAGTTTTCTTTAGTTTTCATAAATAAATGGTCATAAACTAAGTCATTCCTTTTAAACTGAAGAAAATCAGTCCAACTCATTATGTTGAGCACCTTTCAAAAGTTAGTTTTAAACCAAAGATGCTTCTGGGGTATTATAGGGTCAATATCTGTGATTACATGGACCCTTTTCTTTTTTCATTTAAATATGATCATTTTCTTTCTGTTTGAGAGACCAGATCCTTTTTATATGAACAAAGACTGATGGGTTTGTAGGTTAATATTGGAATCACTCGTAACATGATAGACAATAATACACACCTCTGAATGTATATGTCATAAGAAGAGTGAGGGACTGGAGTGTATGGTCTATTGAGGGAGAGGTCAGATGCACCCATAAGCTGCATTACTGATGAAAATATACCAGAAGCAGAAGTTATGGGGCGTGGTCAAAGCCACCAGGTGAAAGAAGACTCAAGCAAGTCAATCAGAATGAAGTAGCACTATTTGCCATTTTAGATAAGATTTTTCCTTACAGGTGTAATAAAGTTTCAATGAAACTGATCAATTACAAACTGTAAAAATGGTGTTTCCAATGTGAAAAAAGAAAAAAAAAATCATAATTGGGCTCATGGGCTGACATATCATATAGGCCTACACATAAAAACATAAAACAAGGACTGAGTCACATAGTATCTGGAAATCTGTATTTCTAAAGCACTTTCCACAGCTTTGGAGTATAAAATGCTCCACAGTGATGAATAAAAATACAAGACAAAGCAGTAGTGATGTGATTTAGTAATACTTGAAATTTGCCGTCATGTGATGCTGCAGCTGTCCCACACTGGCCCTTACTGAAGTATGTGTGGCTGCAAGTTCACAAGCATGCTCACCACATACCAGATGCGATTTATTATGCCTATCCATTTATTGGGAACTTTGCCTGACACTATCTTGAACATTTTTATTTTAGCGATGGCCCTGCGCTTTGTCACCAGCACATCTTCAGCTGGCATTTGCCTCTTGGGCCTTGAAAGCGGTGGCAGGTTTAACTGAAGCCCGACTGCTTGCATCTCTTCCTCGATCAAAACGCCCTCATCAACCATTATGCCATCCCCTTTGTGCAAATAGCCATGGTGAATAAGTTTCTGTAGTAGTGGAATGATACCACACTGTCTGAAAATCTCCTTGTCAGAGATGGATCCTGTGAAGAGGGCAGATGAAAAAAATCACAGCACCACGGGGGTCAAAGGCCACAAGCGATTTCAGGATTTTTGTGCTTTTGCAGTTTGAAAAGCTCTGGCTTTGTGGCGCTGGCCTTTGTATTTTCAGCTCAGTGCAACCGAATATTGCAAATGTGGACGGGTAGTCTGTTTTGTAGGTTTGGGGCATCTTTTGTGCAATGGCATCTCTGTGAGGCCAACTTGGTAATTGACCTAATACATCAAACATATAATAAATCCAGGATCTAAAAATGTTACTCGCTGTTTGCATGTTTATATTAAATCTAAAGGCAAGGCTCTTTAGGTCTTCGTTGTTGCGCAGTTTCATTAAAACAAACAGCAACTGGCTGTGGAGGGGCATCTCAGCAATTTGCCAATCATGCCTCTTGTAGTTCAGGGGCACGTTTATCTGAGTGGAGTGTGAACTATTTGGGATGCCAAACAGTGTGCACAGCTGGTTGAACCGTTCATATGTAAACCCAGTACTGTATTCCATCATTTTAGGGATTTTGCTGCTTTCGAGGTGTTCTGGCGATAGAGTTTTCATACTAAGCCTGCTAATTTGCGCTTTCAGACTTTCTATTTTAGTTCTTTCTAAAAGTAATGTCAATTTCATGTTGTCATTTTCTTCCTGTAATGTCTTCTCCTTTTCAGTAATCGGCTCCTCCTCAGGCTCCCTTTTCAGCTGGTACCCGGGTAGTGGGGGTTGCTCAGGACTCTCTGAAAAGAAATAATGGTTGCATGTTAGTTATAATCATAAATATTTTTACAGTTGCATCTTGTTGCACAAATTGGAGAGCCCTCTGTTGACCCCAGAGCAGCTCCTGTCGGCCAAACAGATGACCTGTACAACTTTCCTCTGCCTCCCAACACACCATCTTCTGCACAGTTCTGAATGAAAGCGCCATGCGTCATTACAGTGAAGTGAATATTTCTTTGCCTGATTCTATAGCTCTGGAACGGGAAACCAGAGAAGAGCACACACAACTTTTGTGGTTCCATGCAAGATCTGGACGAATCACATGAACCTCTTTTAAAAGAATCTGTTCTATAAGAGCTGACCGCGAAAAACTTACAACCTTAAAGAGTGCAGCATCAGGATGAAAAAAGGTATTGAACAAGAGTCAATGGCAGCAACACTGTACACCAAGCTCACAGGTGGTTTTGTTGTTAATCCTCATGCACCACACCCTCATACATAATCCGCCTAATCTTGCATCTGACATTGCTGTATGTTTGTTTTGACCTCTGAACCGAGAGAATTAACACGCCAATAAATGAACTCATCCACTGTCTGAAACATCTTCCTACCAACACAACACAGAGGTGATGAGATTGGGCAGGCTGTTCCACTCTTGTTATGCCAGTCTTGATTTGTGAAAAGGCTTGTCACTCACCACTGTCAGCAAGATGCTGTCTCTTCTGCTTCATCGGTGCTGGAGGTATAACTGGAAGCATCCTTCACACTTTATCTGCGCTTGTGTACATTTTTTTTGAACATGAATTTACAGTATTTCTTCTCTATTGTGTTATAATTGTTAATCATCATCAACCTTTATTTAATAAGCGACTTGATCATGTTGTTATTTACAGTAACATTAGGCTACATGTACTAACAGGACTTCCAATCAAACACTGGCATGGGACTTACCGTTTCTTATATGGCCTTCGACAGCCTCCGTGCAGCTCCCTCCTCTGGTTTGGCCCTTGTACAGCAAGCACAGGGTGGGGATGCTCGGCAGTAGGCTGTCCGTGTACAAAATGCTACATGAAAGATTTTAAAAAAAGTTGCAATTGTCCATTTGGACACTACGTTCAACGTCGATGTAAACCGACGAAATATAAAGTTAAGAGAGCTAACGTGAACTCGCTAGCAAGCGAGCTAACACAACACTACGGTCAGCTAAAGTTCTGGCAATGATTTACTAGTAATATCCAACATTTGCTAATCCGAACCATAACTTTGACTTCCGGTTTTGATTGAATATATGAGCTAGCTAGCTAACTAGCAACTAACCTAGCGATCACTAGCCTAGCATTAGCTTAGCCTAGCCTTGACTTACCTTAGAGCAGACATATGAATGCTTGTTTATTTTGGTGACATTTAGCTGGGAGTGGGGCCTTCCACAACATTTGATCCATGTTAGAAACCGCTCCAGCTGTGTCTTCGGCTTTGGGAAGGGAAAGAACACGACTCCCCCAGCCAAACTTTCGGGGTACCTACTGTCGGATTTACAAACGCCGTAGACACACCGCTTCACCATTTTGTTTTTTGTTAGAGCTTGACGGAACGTGTTTATGTGATAACGGTTGCTATGATGTGTGATTGGACAATGAACGTTTGGGGGCGGGACTTTACAAGGGTTTGAATATTGGCTCATAATAACAGGTGAGTTTTATTCTTTTTTATTAGTTATCTGAGGATTAACAAAGTCAAAGGAGTTTTTTTTTATTACAATGGGAAACTCATATTGACCAGAATAAACCCAAACCTGAATGCCACAGGTCCAAACCAAACCAAACCAAACTAAACTAAACTAAACCAAACCAAATTACACTAAACAAAATTAAACTAAACCAAACTAAATTAAACTAAACTAAACTATACTAACTAAATACTAGTTTAAACAGTTAAGTATCCACAAAGCTGCCCTAGGAGCTAGAATGCTGTGGGAAGTACGGTGCACTGAGCCCTGTCCTCCTCTAATGTCTGAATGTTATTCCCTTTAGTCCGTTCATTGCTTTTCACCTGTTGTCCCCCCCTTCGAGGGGGAGTCTTCTCCAGTTTCAGTTGCTGACTCCACTATTACGAGGGCCTACGAACAAGCTCCGTCCGGACCGGGAGGACACTCCTGTCGGTCCTGCCCGTGGACTGGCTTCGGTTCTACTGCTGGGATCCGTGGTTCTTGTGCTGGACCGTCCAACTGACTGTACTCAACATTGTCTTAGGCTTTACTTCTTATTGTCTCATGCTAGCTGTTGCCAAAGCTGTCCGTCCCTGGGAGAGGGATCCCTCCATACTGTGGTTCTCCCCAAGATTTCTTCTTTTCCCACTGGGTTTTTGGAGTTTTTTCTTGCCGGATGTGAGGGTCGAAGGCAGTGGTTGCTTCGTTCTGTCTCGTTACTGTAAATATTGACATATTACCATTATGCTTATTCACTGTTTTTACTTTTACCGACCAATGTAACATCTTGAAGCCCTCTGAGGCAACTGTTGTTGTGATACTGGGCTATACAAAAATAAATTGATTGATTGATTGATTCTAATCAGTGTCTTCATCTGGAATACCTCACCTGCACTTGCTCAGTCCACGCCTAAAAGCCAGACAAGTCCGGCAAAAACAGATTTCTTTGGTTTTGCTCATCAGGTGGTGATGAGCAAAGCCAATGAAAGTCATTTTGCATGTCATTCTTGTTAAACCTCTTTTCCTGGATGTCTGCACCCTTGAGTCCATCCCACATTTTCTTGAACAGACTGAGCGAAATGAAACTGCATGGACCGTACACTGACTTTGTTTTTCGAGAGAGTTTGGAAAGCAGCTCTTTCACAAACAGTAACACTGAGCGTTTGTACTGCAGATTTCTCCGTTCCTTTGCAGGAGTTGCAGGAAGCCTTTCCATGTTGACTCTTACTGACAGATAGTTAAGAAAAAGTGATCCTTGCAGTCTTTCTCCACCTTTTGGGGTGTCTGAGAATGTTTCATTTGTAGGTCGAGTCGACAGAATTCTGAAAAATACAGTCTGATACTTTGCACAGCCTGTCCATTTGAGTGAATTTCTTGGATATCAGTATTACAGATGTGCTCTAAAAGCAGATCTGAAAACACTGACGTCTTCCCATTACTGTTCTTTCCATGATCTATGTGGATGTTCCAAAGGTTTCAAAAATTTAGAGCACTAGAAAATCTTCTTTGTGTCCTTACTCAGCCAAAACTGAGATAAGCATCTACTACTAAAACTGCTGAGTTCTCACTCCCTGAACAGATAAATATTTTCTCTCAATTTCATGCATCTCCACTGAGGGTGACTTTTCAGCAGTGGTGTGGCATGATTGATGTGATAGCTGAGAAAATTATGGAGGTGGAGATAAAAAAAAAAAGCCTATTGAAAAAGATTGTTCTGAGTCAATATTGAGCACAGCCTTTTTTTCAAATCTGCTCCCTTGGAAGTCAAAATGCTGCATGTTTTAAGCTTCCATACATGAGTCATTTTTAACGAAATCTATTTACATGAGCATGCAGTTCAACTTTATCCAGAATCTTAGTAAATGAAATCTCATGACTGCCGTAGGGAATCACTGAAATAGTTTATGCTTTGTGTTTTTGTCATTCATCACTCTCTTGATGTGTGCTGACCATAGCAGTTTGCTGAATTTTCTTGTTTTGTTTTCCATTATGCACTTTCTTATTAAATAAAAAGTCCTTCAGGAGAAACAAAAAGCTTCCAAATAGTCCAAACAGATAATCTGCAGTCAGAGCAGCCATGCCATTGGTTTGCTTGTTGCCACATGTCTCCTATTCCCATATCTAACTTGCCTTTTGGTCCCGTTCACTCAGTTGTCATGCGTCCATGCTTGATTTTAAGATTTTCCCTCAGGTGGAATGAAAGACATACATCAGGGTCTGCAGCACCGCCTGCACGTGGCAGCACGTGCCACCGGCAACTGCCACTTCCTACTTGGCAAAAGCATACAAATGCATTTCACTGTGACACTCTCTGATGTGACAGAGCACTTAGAGAACCATCCTGTGGAAATGTCAAGGTATAGCATCCATACACAGAGTAGCATGTTAGGTTCACAGCTGATAAGGGAAGTGCAGAGCTCCAGACGGTGGAGGGAAACACAGCTGAAGCATTTCTTGCCACATCTTTGAAGGTGTGAAGGAAAAAAAAAAAAAAAAACATCCTCCCATTGAATGGGGTGGCGTTTGCCCTCTCCTCTGTGGCTTTGATCTCATGCATGGCAGTTCGGTCTGTGCCTCAGCTGTGGGAAAGGAGCACCGAAGGCTTAACAGAACGGAGCCCAAACAGAGCTCAGCAGATAGCAGGTGCTGGAGCCGTGACCTTCCCATCCCAGGCCAGCATTCCTTCCTGTCAGACCCCCCTCGGTCCGCGCATGCACTGTCTCCCACCACACCATCTGGAGCTGGTTGTCCTGCGAGCACTGTGTTCAAATTGGAGAGTGTTTTAAACGCTTCAAGCACTCATCGCACACACTGTAGTACCACAGCGGCTTTGATTAAGCGCAGTGAATCCTCAGGGAGCTACTGTATGTTGATTGCCACTGTGCTAATCCTCACACCTCGTAGTTGGAGAATAAAAGATACAAACAGCTGCTGGACTGTAAGTCTGGAGCTGTGATATGTCCCCAGGACCGCAGCCAAAGGCAATGCCGCAGGTGTTTGGGGTTTAAAACTTCGACGAGAGGCTCATTATTAAGTTTGACACATTGCAGAGGGCTTCCTGAGGAATTTAGACACATTTTCGAGCTTGACCTCTCATCAGTCTTATCACTGGTGTATCTTTGCAAAGGCTTTGTTTTGTCGAGCAGCTTGTGAGCGATATTTTATCGCTGCTAAGCCCTGGCAATGGCTTCTCTCATTGTCAGTTGCTTTCTATTTGAAGTGAAGAATCCTGAAGAGGAGGAGAAATCTGTTCCTCATCCTCCGTACACCTCTTATCATAAACAGATTCTGAGCTTCCACTGCACAGGGAACTCACCCAGTCCCTTGTCCAGAGAGGCTAATATTATCCCTTCAACTAATAAAGAGGATAAAAAAGATCACAAAGCACTTTTTCACAGCTCTTGTTATAAACAGTTGTGATCGTGGAGTGAAAGCCTGATCTCGCTGGCGTCTCAAACTGCCATTACTCACCCAAATCTTGGTTTATTCCCACCTAAGTGCTGGTATTAATGGATTCTCCTGTAAAATACCATCAATCTGAATGACTTTTTTTAAAGACTTTTGTCAGTTTTGACCTTGAATTTTGCATGGCTTTAACAATAGGAGATCCATCTTCACTGTGATGACCTTCAGCAAGACGTAGAGCCTCGTCTGTTTCAGTGAATTGTTTCTTTAGTTTCGCAGCAGTGGAAACAGTTGCAGGGCTGAAGTCAACAGTAAAAACATGTCTTTAAACAACACAGAGTCTCACTTAGATTCACCAACTTCTAAGAAAACTGTCGGATGTATAAGTGAGGGGAGGTCTTTGTGTACATCGTGAGATGAGCTATTCATATCATCAGGAGGCTATCAATGGAGATGATAATGTCTGTGGCCTGAAGCAGTTAACAGGCATCGTCTTCATCCACAGCCAATAGAAGGACCCAAAAGAGCGTGAAAGACACTGGAGGAGCCACATGTGCAGCGACACCTGGGTTGGATTTAAAAGTTTAAAGCTCACAACCAAACCAGCAGTAGCATCTATCTCGCTTAGAATTATGTACAACAATTCATCTTGTTACAGGGACTTTACTCGGCTTGCTGCTGTACTGGTTTACTGCTTTGCAGCAGATTCACACACTGCAGAGTCCATTATAATCTAGTTGTGAGCTTTCTCTATTTTTCACAGACTTTTAAATTGCATCAATTGATTATGGGATCCTTTTTCTGGACTTTGCAGCTTATTTCCCCAGACAAGAAAGTTATTTTGAGATCCTCCCTCTTCTGCATAACAGAAAGTAATGTATTTTGGATTTTTGGGAAGCGTGTTTGCACTATAGGGGTCTGCCACTCTTGCTGTTTCTTCTTGTTTCTTCAATTACTGTGGATTGAAGCAGGATTCAGTGTGGAGAAGTCACAGGTTCATCACAGGGGAAACAGAGAAACAATTACATCTTACATTCACATCAAGCACTGATGAAAAGAGTAAATAAACAAAACAACGCCAAGAAGCATTCTGCAAAGGTATTCAGACTATTGTAGTTGTCCTACTTTCAGAGGTGACTCGGGTCTTAGAATCCACTAAAATGCTTGTACGTCAAAAGGTAAATCTTGTTTTCATTGTCTCTTCATGCGGCTGCCACGTGGCAGTGTGTACATGCACAGTACGCAGTGGATGGTTTTTGTCTTTCTCTGCCTCTGTGCTGAATGTACAGTGATCTATCGTCGACGTATGCGCGCATGTGTGTCTGTGCGTCGTCTTTCAAGTCGGCCACCTCAGAGTCGCGCGAGTTGTCGTCTGCAGACGCGCGCTATTTTTCACCCTGAACTCTGCACATTAGGACTAATGTAATCACAGACGCTCGCAGAAGGGCCCGGTGCACGAGGTAAAAGCCGAAAGAGACGTACAGGTATTCTGAACTGGTTGCTTTAAAACAAACAGGCCATCTGTCTCCCTCTGTAATTGGACACTGTGGATTAGGAGGAGACGGCAGTGTTTCCCGGCCAAGTGAGCCAGTTACTGTTTATTTAGAATTAATTACCAGGGAGAGTAAAGACCTCACAGCTCATTTATAGCGAATACAGACTCTTGAGGTCGGGATGAGAGGAGGGAGAGCGCCGTCGAAACACTCGCAGAGGAGCTAGGACAAATCGTCAAGGTGTTTGATGTTTATTATGCTTGAATCTCAGATGATGGTGATGCAGCTGGAGCGGTGGAGTTAGACAAGAACAAAAGCTCCTTTTCTAATTCGGTCACCCCAAACTGAAGCTGGGAGTGAATGGACTGGTAATGAGTATCCCTGGTGTGATGCCATTAGCTGTTCTCATGCCATGGATGCTTTCCAAATGTCGAATAAAGTTTATAACTCTCCTGTGTGACAGTCTGGGGCCGGCTACTTTTTTTGTCCTGGGAGCATGAAGAGAAACCTCAGAGAACCAAAAATCCTACAATCCATATGTAACATGGTTTTTAAAATGCTAAATCTGATGAATTGATTGATTTTGATATCTTTTCAAGTGAAGAATCGATCGCTTACACAGGGTCTCTTTAAAAGCTGCTCTTTTTATTGTATCTACTTAAAAAAATGTTGGTGAAGGGCCGTATCACTGCATTTTTTTCACTATGCTAAAATTCAGTTTGCATGCAGTGAAATAAATGTACAAGTGAAACAACGCAATAAATTAGCATATAATTTACATTTGAAAAAAAAAAATTAGTAACAGTGTACCAACATTAATACTGAATACAAAATATACGCAACTAATCACATGATGCTTTTCATTTCTTTTGCACTTTAGGTACAGGTATAAGCAATGTGACATTCAAACATCCAAGTTCACAGCAATGAGTACCAGTTTGATCGAGTTCACTTCTCTTTTGTAGAGGTTCCGTATTCGATCAGTAGACGAGTGAGTCCAAGCTGTCTGAGCGACTCGCATCATCCACCGTCCCCTCCCGAACCGCCTCATTCAAGGTAACCAATAAAAAAAATGTGTTCGACATTGTCATACTGAAGGTGGCTACAAAAAAGTAGCAGCAGCAAAATTAGAATTTCGTTGTTAACAGCTTCGATGAGTGAGATCCTCTCACATGACAACATTGTCTCTCCTCCTGTACTCCATAACAGGCTTTTTTTTTCTTTTTTTTTTCCGCCCTTTCACTGGCCTGGGTGAAGGGGATCGGACACGACCGGGCGAGCGTCCATTTTTTTGTTGGTTAAACAAACAACAACACGCGGTTAATAATGCTAATTCCCAGTGTGAGGTATAAACAGGTACAAACAAAACAATATCATGACCAGCATTTACCACCAGAGATTATTTGACACGTATATTAATTTCATATTGTTTGGATCCAGCCTCACTTTTTAAGCACACTGGAGAGGGTTTGAATGGAAGCACCCACTTGATAGCACCAGACAGCCTGGGAAGGCCGTAACCCTCGGAGCATAGCAGGAGGAAAAGAAGAGGTAAACACAGTACTCCATGGAAGTTTAAAAAAAAAAAAATACAAGAGGAGGAAAAGCACCATCAAGTTGGCTGGGATTTGTTCTTTTCACTCGGGGACAAAGAAGACGGGAGTAAAAGGGAAAGAGGACGAGAGGGTAACTTGATCGGGGGAGTAGTGTGGACCCCCGATTCTTAGTCTGGCAAGAAACAAAAAAGAAAGTGTGTATGTAAAACAGGAATGACTTAACATTTGAGGGGAAATGCTTCATCACTTCTTTTGTGAAAAAAAATCCCAGTAATCTTATGTCAAGATGGCATCTCAGCTCGGAAAACAATAGAAAACAGAAACAGTTTGCCTGGTTAAACTCATTTAACTAGTTCATTCTGGTTAGTTCAAGCTTGACTGAAACAGGATAACATTTAATATAGAGAGCAGATTTCCTTTTACCTGACAATCTTACTGAATGGTTATCTAAGTTTGGACACATTAAAAAAAGATCAATCATGAAACCAGCAGCTAAGAAGCTGCAACATCCGAAATGGGCTTTTTTTATGATCAGGCACTGATCATTTGGATCAGTATGTTTTTTTCTAAAGTTGAGAAAAGCTGCGTGATTTCATTCATTGTTTAAATTCATGCATGCAGAGTCATTTTCTGTCTTTTAAACTGCATGTTTCCCCATTTAAAGTTGACAATTTGATTGCAAACGTACAATCTCACACTGTCCTCTTGTTTGAAAGGAAGAAGCCTTATTTGTACATTACAAAGAGATTACAGATTACATGCACCTGCAGCCACACAGATTCCATGTTGCATGAAACAGCAGCATTATTTTGGTAAATAAGCTGAACAACCGTGACACATCAGCTGAGTAAGGAGAGTTCCTTCAAGAACACAGTGTAAGATTACAGTGAACATGTACAGATAACACTGTACAGGTGTTGTTTCATGTGACACTAAACAATGCACACCTCAGATGTACAGATTAAACAGATATGATTTAAAAGACTTCATCATCATGAAGCCTTGCCACAGTCTGATAAAAACACTTAACTTGCTGTAAGTTACTCTTTATCTTGTGAACATCCAGATCTCACTGAAACACAAACCGCGATCAGCTATTTTTTTTTTTTTCAGCTTTTAAAGAATGTAGCATGAACTTAACCAGAAAACTTGCAAAAATTTCAAAAACATCAACAGATCCAGGCAAGCTGTTTGTCTCGCTTTCAAGCTTTCGTGCTTATTCCACCTCTCGGGCCTTCATCTAAATGTTTCCACAATGAGTGAGTAAAGACCATTTCCCAAATGTTAAACACTTCCTGTAACTATCGAAGAGGATAAAACAAAAACGAGTGACTTCCACCTAACTCCTGATTACATCGAGTAGCGAGTAAGAAATAGTGACTGTGATTCCAATGAACCATCAATGCTCCTTCAAAACAAATCCTTCAATAGTGAACTGAAAGCTCCACAGCGGGATGTTAAGAAAAGGCCAGCTCGGTAACAGCTTTCCATGTGGCGCAGGCACCGTCTGATGATACACTTGGACTGAAGACGCTGGCTGAACTTTTGTTGGACTCTTATTAGCAACTAAGGCACCCATCTGGGGACAGAAACAAAACCCTCCCACTGCCACACGGTGTTTTCTGGTCCTGGGTTAACATCGCATATAATATATAAATCCTTACAGTTATATAAGGGTCTAAAGTATGTTACAGTATGTAATATTTTCATTCCAGCACAGAGACGGTGAATATGAATTCAATCACATTACATTCCCTTCCATGACAGTAGGCTACTATCGGACAAAAAAATATGATCAGAGGACAAATATCTCAGCTCTGCTTGGATTTGTACAATAAATATACAGTACACTGATGGGGTTTCTGCCTCGTATTTGAGCTGGGGGATTGGCAAAAAAGTATTTACATGGAAAAAAAGTGCACCGAAGCCGAAAGTCTACCTGCCAATAGCACCACTGCGGTCGTCCTCTAAAAGACGGGAGTGCGACGCTCCCGTCGCCCTTTTCTGAATCTCCGGGGTACATCCTCTTTGAGCGATGTGTCCAGCACTTTGGATTCATAAAACAACAAACATGGAGGAAGACTAACAATGATATCAATAATTATTATTATAATAAAAATAACATCACCAACAAATAATCTTCCGAGTTCCACTTCACAGAAGTGAAATTTTAAAACAAATAGAAAGTTTGTGTCAGCGCCGCGGGCTGAGCAGTGGTTTGGATTCCACCTTGATGGAGGGCAGGAGGATTATTGGGGTTGATAACAGGGAAATCCTTACATCTCTTTTCCCCCCTCATGCTTCTTTCTTCCTCTGGTCCATAGCTGGGGTTTTTTTCCTCGTCGTCTCAGTCTCCCTTGTCCTCTTGGTCTCACCCTCTCAGTGCCGTCCCCCTCCATCCTTCTTGCCTGGATTCGGCGTTTCTCTGATGCTCGGCGGGTCAGTGGCCTTGGCATGTCTTGCAGCACATCTGTCTGAAGTAGGCTCGGCTGCAGAACTTGAACTTCAGCACCAGCGGACAGTAAGCCACTTTATTTACATCTTTGCATTCTGGCGAGAGAAACAAAGACCGTGTTAAAAGACCGAAGCAACAGGCTGAACATCCTCCATCTCCCGATGAATAGGACTCTTCTCAACTGACTCATTCAAAACCCGACAAAGAGACAGGAGAAACTGAATCACCAGCAGTAAGATGAAGTAATAAATACACAAACTGACAAAATAAATTCAACTATTTCAAACTCTATTAGCTGATTGATATTACAGATACCAGCATATATTATGGACAGAATAAAATCCCCTCTAAACAAATGAATGTGATATTGGCTATGCTGTAATTGTGATAGTCCTATAAGAAATATAGTGCAAATGTGTGCACAGAGTACACATCTGAGAAATACAATTAGTTTTCATCTGCCTTATTTAGTCCGGCATTAAACCTTCAGATAGAGTTAAAGCTTGTTATTGTTTAAAAAAAGATTAATTGTGGACGATACTCATACTTCGAGTTTAAAACAGCGGACTATGAGCCAGTGTCGCACATGGAAAAACCGTTTCGTATTTAATCACTCAGCAGTTTTAAAGCAACATTTGTCATCAGGAGTTATATTCTGACCTCCTGATACAGGCTAAACATTTTGTTCTGTTCAAGCTCTGGTTTAGGTTATACTCAACTACTGTACAAAACGTTTGGTGTTCAGTTGATAAATGATGCACGATGCTGAACAAGGCTTACATAAGCAGTCTTTCACTGCGATAAGAACAAAATGTAGTCAGCAAATACGTGAACGAAGAAACGCTGTAATCCACACAAGATCCTCAAATAAGATATGATAAAATGTGATGCTAACATCTTTTACACCCATTTAAGATAGAATAGACATTACCGTTTAAAGGACACTTTACACAGGGACAGAGACAAAGGGCAAACACAAAGAAACACAGAATCATTCAAACAGGCCGACAGTGAATGTAGAGATGCTAATTATCATAACAAGAGGGAAAAAAAACCTTCTGCTGCACAGAAAAGCCCATCATTCAGCATATTTAGATGACAAAAATGCTTGGGAGGGAACAATGCAAAACCACGGCACTACCTCGTCATCCTATATGACAATTTCAAGTCGTTGCGGAGTGATTGATGTTATGAATGCATTTCCTAACTCATCAAATCCTTTTCAAACCATCAGGATAAAACAAATGCCGAGATTCACTCAAAGCCCATTTTTTTAAAAACTTGAGATTGTTTAGAAAGTCCTAAATGATTATAAGGCTCCTTTCAAGTTGTCAAACAAACTGGCTTTTACGAAAATAATTAGGTATTTTTGGGCGGCGAGAGATAAACTTGGAGAAGCGCAAACTGCAGTCAACCTGCTGCATGAGGGCTGGTGTGTCTCCTGCGGGGCTCAACCCAATAAAACTCTGTAACTATACTTGGATGCAGAGCTTAGACTGAGGCAGATCCTGGCCTCGTTCACTGGGCTGACTGCCATCCCCACGAACCATGCTCACTTAAACACAAGCGCACGCACGCACGCACACACACACACACACACACACTCTCCTTTCTGGATGCTGGACAGCCAGCGCTCTAAATGCCTTATCACGATCAGAGTGTCTTCCCTTATTAGGCTTTGGCCCCTGCCTCCGCAGAGCCAAATGAAACGAGACATTGCCTCACTGCTGTCCGTAAAGGAACAATTAGCCTACAGCTAATCCCATTAGCCAGCCTGTAAACGCTGCTCACGTTTTCCATTCAGGCTAATCGAAAGGCCCTTCTCTATGCATCTGAATAGCCATCCATCATTGGTAAGTGTATATGGAGGGTTGAGCTGTTTCGCTTTGACCAGGAGCCAACCTCACTGGAAAGATTAATGTAGCTGGCAAAGTGTAGAGGAGTGTGTCATCCAAGTGTGTTTAGGTCATAGAAGAACAGTGAGGATAAAGATAAAGACAGTTTATAAGCTTTTCAATTGGGGCTTTGTGTGAAAAGCGGCGCACAAGTAGCGCGGTGGTGGATTCACATAAAACCATCTGTCTGTGGATTCCAGGCCGCCGGAGCACCTCGGGCAGCTGCTCGCACAAACGGGTCGAGTCACATGTTTCCGCATTTTCGCATTTCGTCATCTCACCGTCAGCGTTGGAGATCGGGGTGGCGTCGCACTTGCTCTCGCACTGCTGCATGGAAGCCGGTCGGAGGGACTCCGGGCAGTCGTGCGACGGCTGCCCCGTGTAGGACAGACACTGCACCGTCCTCATCTGCTGGCCGAGGCCGCACTGTGCCGAACACTGTCACAGGGAGAGGAAAGAGAAAAAAAAAAACACCAGGGGAAAACTGATTATGTGTGTAGGACAGGACCATATTTAGGAAATGGATTTCACAAGGTAAATGGCCAATCCCTCCTCTGTGACCATGAGCGTTCTGCTGGGGGAGTGTGTGCACGCTCTGGAGTAATCCCCACGCGTGCACGCCACGGCTTGATCCAATCATCAAGGCACGGAGGCAGCAGGCAGACGGTCAAGCCAGAGTCACCTTCCCCGATCTGATTCAGTTGGCTGACTCCGTGCATTTTATCCTCCGTTTTATGTCTTTTATGAATGTTTTATTCCCCTCGCTGCCCATATTTATTCCCTGTTAAGCACTTTTACACATGCTCGCTCGCTGTAGGAATAGAGTGTAGGCAACTGACGCTTTTGGCTTTATAAAGTAGCATTCACGTATAACACTGTGCTTATAATTGAATTTTTAGAATTTAGTTGTAATTTGCATCACTGATAATGAAAAAAAGCTGCAAAAATCCTTACTATTGAAAGCTACTATAACTTGCAACATGACACCATGCACAATCAGCTCTTATGAATACAAGCTGATGGTAATTCAACTCTAATGCATCCAGTGGAAATGACTGTTCTGTATACTGCTAATACTAACAGTCAGCTTGGTTAGCAGGCCAGAGAGAGACAGCGGCTCTGCCTCTCTCCAACTCTTTTCATGTCCAATAGCAGTAATGAGTGACGAGCCCACTGACACTTCAGTAATTGAAACTACATTACTAATTTTATAATATTAGTCAGTGACTAATGCATAACAGCCAGAGCTGTAGCGATATACCAGCTGTTGGAGTGCTCCACGTTTTGGAGGGAAGGGCAGGAGTTTTCTGGGATCTGCTCTCTAATCTTTGGACAATCCACCAAGTCTGCTGGTAAATGTCTCTGCGTCCTAATAAAAACAACCTGAGGATACCTCCTGTAGCATATGGTCCATATTGAACTCATTTTCTCAACAAGAAAAGAAGCAAACTAATAAAGTGTTTGTTGACACGTGAAAGGTTTTTGCCTTACCAAGCCCAGAACGCGCTCCTGCCTTTGTCTGACTAACTTCTATCAGTGTGCCAGTTGTAATAAAAAGTCGGACTGGTCCAATGGGGTGGCCATTAAACTCTTTCGCAGGAGAACGAAAGAGCAAAAAACAAAAGAAAGACTAATAAAAAAGAATGTTTGTGGGTGCCAACTGACTTTGGGCAAAACACAAGCCTGGAATAAAGCAGATATCTGGGTAATGGATCTGACATTGGAAACTTTGAGAAATAACACACCTGTCTGCCATCACTCTGTGTGTGTGTGTGCGCATGCATGTGTGTGTGTCCATGCACAAGTGCATGATGTGAACACAGCTACCCCCACCCACCTTTCTGTCACCTTCAATGATTCTCTCAGATCACTGAGCCTGCATGTCATCCCTTCCAAATTAGAGGGTCTTTATTAGGACCCACTGCCGGCCATGACAGACGGCGTACGTCAGTGCTGCAACTTAAATGTGATTTGAACTGGTGACCTTTTGGCCCGGGAGGACCATGGGCTCAGTAAGCTGGCAACAATCTCCTCTTTCTGACGGTTTTGAGGGCCTGGCGAGCCGCGGCGGTCCGGAGCGGAGAGGGCAAAGCTCCTAATTACAGCCCGTAAGCAGAGATGGAGGGAGAGGACGAGGAAAGCGGTGTGTAAGAGCAGAGTCCAGCTGCTGATCTACAGGGCATTAGCCTTGGCTTGGCGTGTTGACGGTTTGTTCTATTTAATGGGATCACACTGTGATGATTAGCTTGGTCTGCTTTGTTTATGGGTCTTATTGGCACTGACTGAACTTCGACGGAGAGAGACGCTGATGCTCGGGCTCGTGAAAGCTCTGGTGTCGGTGAGAACGACTAAAAAAAACTGAACTCATTACGCCGACTTATTTCACCAACTCTA
Organism: Salarias fasciatus; assembly: GCF_902148845.1. Lineage (NCBI taxonomy): Eukaryota > Metazoa > Chordata > Actinopteri > Blenniiformes > Blenniidae > Salarias > Salarias fasciatus. Next base: position 19,243,031 of record NW_021941229.1, on the reverse strand, counting down.
TCGAATGGCTAAAAAAAAAAAAAACACTCCTGGAAAAATGTATGATCTCCCTTGATCGTCCGTCCCAGTATGGTGCAAATTTATAGCCCCGGTCCATTTCTCCCATGGTGTTTATACAGTCTTCTCATCCATCTGCACTTGTAAAGCTCTTGGTGGTGTTACTCCGCATAATGTCTCAAAACACTATATCAAAGGCCAGAGACAGACCTTCACAGCTGTTTGGAGCAATACTTTGTAGTTGTTAGTATTGACTTGTAGCAGTACATTTTCTTTGATTTTTTTTTTTCATACATATACAAAGTTATGAGGTTTTATTGAATCAAAAAGAGTCTGCATAATGCTGAGAGTGCTCTAACTTGTTACAGCTGGACAAATCACTCTTCTCAAACTAATCAATTGATCGAAACATGTAATTTTAACTTATATTACCAAAGAATAAACTTTTTTACCAAACATTAATTCAATTTCAAAAAAGAAAGGAAGTTCATTATTAAAGACTGTACAGCTTTTTTTTAATGTATTTTGTTTGCAACAGTATAACATGTTTACACTTGCGTGGAAAAAAAAGTATTATACTTATGTGGCTTTGTTGCAGGGAATTTTATTATAACTCATAATCATTGCTAAAAAAAAACAAAAACCAAATATTAGAAGAAATTAGGGTAAATTAGGAAATAGAGGAAGAAGATTAAAAAAAAGTATGGAAAACAAATGCTGCTCTAGCTGCTCTTGCGTAACACATAGGTAGTATCTAAATGAAGTGTGTCTCAATGAAGGCACCATAAATAGATTAAAAAAAGAAAAAAACAAGGCCTTGCAAAGACTTTCTTATATTACTTTCTTTAAATACATTTTGGTGGATAATAGATATTTGTCACTCGGGGCTTGCGGACGGTAAAAAGTGAAAAGTAAGTGGTTTTTAAATTAGATAAGAGCCACATTGGCAGAGTGACATTAGGTGAACAGAAGTGGACGTTCAATCAAGAATTCATAATTCATCGCCGTAATTACTACCAATGCACAGTTCAATCCATCAGTAATGAGTTTGATATGCATGACTCGTCACTTATGTCCTGTGACCGTATTGCTTTTGCGACGAACACTCAAAGCAAAGAGAAATCTGAACCGCCCGACTTCTGATCTTTGACTTCTAACCTAAACAAGACAGATAAAACCGTGACATCATCTCGGCACACAGCCTTCTAAACATCTGACCGCACTGTTTAAACGTCCGCTTTTACATTAAATTATTAGTAAATACGGCAAAATAACAAGTCATGCTTTTTGCGTATACGAGAATCTCTGACGCACGATTTTCTGGCGCCCTCTCCCCAACGTGAGTCAGCTGTGTATCGCAGTTTTTCCTGAGCTCGGTAAGTCATGTCGGGGTAAGCCCAGGAATGCTAAGTCCTTGGTCTTCCTCAAAGTCATGTTCCTGGAAGCGACAGAGAGGCCCGCTCCGACGCAGAGATAAACTTCAAACAGCCTTGGGGGGATACGACTGCCACCGATCATACGCCCCGGGCCTGCTGGAGCACTTGGACTCGCAAATACAAACACAATGTCTACGGACACGCGCGTCACAGGCCTGCTTGGATTCCCCCCCTGCACGTCATCCAGCGGTAATTTATACCAAGCACTCACGTTCACATGGAATCAATCAGCGCGTTTTGTCTTTTAAATATTTAAACCATCTTTTCAAACCGGCCAGTTGTTGCTTGGGAGGCTAAAATATATATTCCAGAAGGTATGAGGCGTAATCTTACCTGTCCCCATTCACCAGGGATCCAGCGAGGGGGAGGACAACGGCCCAGGCTGCAGCGGATTCGAACCGGAGGTTTGTTGTCGCTCGGGCAGTGGGAGGGCGGGAAGGTCTTGGTCAAATCGCTGCTCTTGCACAGGACAGTGCGGTGCTTGAGGCCAGGGCCACATTTAGGTATGCACTAAACAGAAAAGGAGAAGACATCGCCAACAATGAAGACTCTGACTGATTGAAAATGCAGCTGCAAGATTATTGAACTATAAAAGCAATACTGTTTGACAAGGCTTACAATTTAAGCCACTTTCTTATTTGAGCTGCTTTAGGTTTAGACTGTTGAGTTTGTTTACACTTTGAATTCTATTGTCCATCTATACGGTCTTCATTCTGTCCTCTATTTTTGTTTGTTTTTATTTTACTGATCTTTTCTCTCTTCACTATCCATCAAAGTCTGATTCTGTTGGTTTCTTCCATTCCTGTAACATTTACGGTGATTCCTTTTCAATATTTCATTTTAATGTTCATGGCTGTGACTTGAGCTAAGTTGTCACTGGTCCGATATGAATAAAACCAACTTGAACGGAGTTAAATAAAGTCATTTCTGGTGATCACTTTTACCTCGGACCAATCCAGAGTGACCCACTTGGGCGGGCAGGACTGATTGTTGCAGGACTCTCTCTCAATCGGTCGGTGAGTCAGACAGTGAGAATCCTCCAGCGTCTCCTCCTCGGCTGGGCCGATCTTCCTGATACAAAGGACCGTCCTTGTCCTTATCCCGCCGTCACACGTCTTCCCACATTCAGACCAGTCACCAATAAACCACCTAAAAAAAAGAAAGAAACCGCAGCTCTGTTGTAAAACTTGTCAGTGAGGCAGAAAACAATTGTAAAACTTCCTTCAAAGCCAAAAGTTGCTGAAGACAGCATTGCTTCAACCTCATAATCCCCTTTGTTTTCATCTAATTTGACAGCTACTAAATTAAACTACAACCACTTGCTTTGGTTGAATCTGTCTGCCAAACACTGAGGTCACAGCTGATATTAATGTCTCTTCAGACTCTTATAATAGATATCGTGAAGAAGCCCAAGAAATCTAATACGAGGCTGGAAGTACACACTCTGAGGTCATTTTGCATCAACTAACATATGACAAACATGAGCTCATTAAAACCTTTAACTATTAGATCTAATCACCCTCACTCTGCAGGCAATGCCTAAAAGGTACGGAGCATCAGATCACAGATGGTCAAAATTTTGCAGAATTACAATTAATTCACACAAAATCAAGAGCAATATTCTTCAGTTTTTGATAATTTCACTCAGAAAATAGCATGTAGTTCTTTGGATCCCAATATTTCTGAATTCTTTGGCACTAATTCTGGGGTGACGCAAATGATGCTAGAAAATATCTCAATTTGAAATATTTAAGGTCTTTCACATTAACCTGGTGGGTATTTTGATGAGTGTCCATTTATGTGCAAGGTCATGACAGACTGAGCGCGAAACAATCCAACCCCTTGTATGCAGACCCGAAAGTTAATATCATAAAACTACACCGACAACAGGCCTCTAAACACATCCAGCCTGTGAGATATTACATCATGTGCAGGAATGTATACACAATTAACGACGTGTTCAAACATCTGTGTTAGCTTTCATTACCCCGAGCCCATAAAACCCCGGCTGTTCTAAAACAATCGTGTTTACACGGTCTCCTTCGGTCGGCCCGTCCTGACGCAGCAGACGGGGCTGCTCGCCCTCCTGACAGACACGGCCGCCACGTGCACGCCGCAACTCGCACATGTGCTGCCGCGGCCTTCAAGTGCTAATCAAAACAAAGTCTGGATCCGCTGCATCCAGATGTGATTATAAAAAAAACCTGATAGTACGAATATATGAAAACAAATTGCCGTCCATACAGTAGATTTACAACATGATTGGACTTTTGGCAGAAAGTCACCAGAACTCAACCTTGTGCACAAACAACTGTTGGTCAGTCAGAAATGAATTAACTTGAGGCACTTAATCCCTTTTTTTTTTTTTTAGATGAATTCCAGACGAGGTCAAAGACACTCAGCCACCAAAGACAAGTTCATATTCCACCTTTGTGTGTGTGTGTGTGTGTGTGTGTGTGTGTGTGTGTGTGTGTGTGTGTGTGTACGCTGCCCCTAGAGGATCGACCAGGATGCCAAAACAATCACATACAGGTGGCCGCTTGCTGAGCTCTTATTTTTGGCAAGAAGCAAAAAATTGGAAATAGTTAACATATGAAGTTATAAATCACTGCGCTTTTGTTTTATTATTTTTGTCAAAACACATTTTACTACCAGGCCTCAGTGATGGTGTATTAATATCACAAGTCAGTCTCCGTTTTATGGCTTTTTTTTTTTTTTTTCTTTTGAAAACAAAAAAAAAATTAGTCAATATTTTTATATTAACAGCCAGAGTTGAGCAGTTGTTGGAGAATAACTCGTCACTTACAGCACGGCGTTCGGTATCGACTCTCACCAATTACTTTGGTGAAATTATAAAAAATACAGTTATAATTACCAGCTTTTGTCATGCATGAAACATTTTCAGAGTAACTCTCAATCTATCCACTTTGTGAATGTTGTCTTTACTGTTTATTGTTTCAAGAAGATTTACTGTCTAGATTACGAAGCATCTTCATCCAACAAAGGTCACTGGATTTGACCTTTGATCTTACATCCTTTAAAAACATGATGTAGACAGGTTTATAACGGCAGGACACAAAATGCGTGTCTGGAAACCTTGGTAATTATTGGCTAGTAAAATTAATTTCGCCTGAGCATTACGTACTCTGGAGGACATGGCTCCGTGTTGCAGTCTCTCTGGTTCTCCGGTGTTTTGCTGTCTGGGTCGCAGTAGCTGTTCTGCACCACCGAGTTGTCGTCCAGCCTTTTGCACACCACCTCCTGCTTCTGAGAACCTTTGAGTTAAAAAAAAAAGAAAAAAAGAAAGCGATCAATAAGAGCCCAGGTGATACAGAACATTAAAAAAGTCTTCTGGAAACAGTGTGTCAAGTGCTGCATTTGGAGCGGAGGACGGTATCGTTTTCAGTCTGTCGTAAATCCAGACATGTAAATTCCTGATTCTTTGTAGGATATGTTGGCAAATCACTTTTACAGAGAGGAGAGCTCTTTTCTTTGGCTTCTGTCAGGGAGAGCGAGGGCTACCGTATCGGTGTCACACCTCCCACTGCGCGAGCCTCCATACTTTCTGTGCATGTGTGTGTGTGTGCCATACCAGTTAAGACAGGGTCTGTTTGGACCCTCATGGGACGTATCCCGCAGCAGACTTGTCTGGCAGATGTAATGAGATATGGATGTGTGTATGTGTGTGTGTGTGTGTGCGAGAGTGAAGTATAGAAAACCTGCCCATCTGTGCTGGACGTGAAATACAGTGTAGAGGAGCAGTGCAAAGCAAGGGGTGGAAGAGAAGGTGTTTTTCATAGATTTTACTCCTGTGATGTTATCCTAAACAACACTTGGTGATTAGCTGAGCTAGCGCCATCAAACGGGTGTGTGATTGAATAACATTTTAATGATTTAAAGCTCTGTACAGTCAGAGAGACACTGTAGACACAAATTAGATCATTTAGATCAACAATGCTCAGGCATGTTTTATGACGCTGGAGGATGGCGGGTGCTCCCCCATTTAAGGTATATCTTTGGAACCTCTGCTCTGGACTTGAAAATCCTTCCTCAGAAAAAAACCCACACGCTTATTCAGTTATGCTTTTACAAAATATTATAAATCCGTCCAGGCCACGCTTGACAACTGGGAAGAAACACTATTTATTGTTACATGAAACCCATTGCTTTTGGGCTAAAAGGTTTGGTTTAGTCATTCTTGAGGCCGTGGTCACCATTTCACTGCGGTTTGGGATTTTAAAATGTTTGACTTTGTAGGACAAGCGCTTTGGAATAGCGGCTGCATCTCTGCACAGCGCCGGTAAACCAGAAGCTATGCAGAGCAGCTCATTCACAGAACTTGCACCATATTCATTTCTTTGGCAAATATATGGAAAAATATACATACTGAATTTATTAGACGGCTGAATCTCCAGCTTTAACGTAATGATTCTGCTGAAAACCCATCTCAAATTATAATCTCGGGTTTCTGCACACTGCTCTTATGTGCATTTGCGGAATTATTGGATGGAGAGGATTTACAGATGGGCACACAAACACACGGACAAAAGTATGTATGCGCTCGCATGCAGACACTACATGTTTGAAAAGGTTACAATGAATCAAAAATAATATAAATACCCAAATTGTGCTGTGGTATTGAAGACCAAAATGCTTTGCAGGCTCTATTTTAGAAAAAGCACCAGACCTCAGCAGTACGTTGACACAGAGAGTGTGAGCATTGTTTCTATAGATTATTCAGTTTTGTTTTGGTTTTTTTCCAGACACACGACGGATGCAATCAAGAAATAGATGCTGTGGTTCAATGAAGCACCTATGTTTGAAAACTATGTTTAGGAAGAATTTTCTTCTGTCTGTAATGTGAGGCTTCAAACTCTCTTCGTTCAGCTAACCCTCAGAAAGTCTGGGCTTCTGTGCAAGTCACTGGAAAGAATCACGTGATAACATCAGGACTTCTCATGAGGAGAAAAAACTGCAGCTTGGCTTACCTCCAGCACAGGTAGCAGAGCATTCAGACCAGGGCAGGTGATGCCAGGAAAAGCCCACCTCATTGTCGCCACTCCCTGTGCGCTGTATCGGCACGTTGAACTTGTAGCGTATTCCCAAGTTTTGCTCCTGAAGGAGGACCTGCAAAGAATGAAAGTTGCCTTAAAGTGATCGCTAAGAAAAAAGCAGTAAACTACTTGTCACATAAGTATTTCCATCCTTGCACTTTAATTTTTTTCATACTCATGCTTTTGTCAACTGTACCCCTCTTTGACTTATTGGTTCAATCTCTGCCTGATCAGCTTATGTCCCTCCTCCAATACTCCTTTCTTTTTGGAATGTGTGTCTGATCTCATGCCTTCACTGTGATTCTATTCCATGTGTTTCATTTCCCTCCGATTGTGTATACAATGGTGCATTCCTGCATTGGGAAAATAAGTCCTCGTCTCTCAATATAAGTCAACACGCAGATTCTTGTAAACAGAATATCATATTATGACAGATATTGCTTTCAGCACTAAAAGAAACATGGCAGTTCCTTAGCTGGCAAACTGCACATGCTAAGCTAATTAAGTCCATCAAATTTCTTTTCAGCTGCAAGAAGATTGGTTTGCTGCAGACTATATTTCCATGGAAATAATCCTTCTTGTGTAGATGAACAAATGACATGTAGGACGATAGAGAAAGGAGCGCACAAGACATGTTGAAAGCAGTTCGTTATACGTCTGACTTGTGCACCTACCTGTCACCCTTCCTGCTTTTCTTCCTGTCACTCTCAACAGAAACACTATCTGTTTGGTCTTTGCTGTCTCACACCGAGTTTGATTCCCTTTATTATTTTTTTTCCTGAACTTTTTTTTTTTTTTTTTCCTTTTTTCGGTTTTGGAATATCGTCTAAATTAAGCGTCAACCTTGTTTGAACTTTGTGTGCCTCGGGCTGCAAACCTGAAACTCCTGATAGTATCAGCTTCATCACTCATGACAGTAAAGCTGTTTGCAAACAGTGGTAAATTTAGACCTGAAGTAGTCAGGGATCACATTATAAATATTTTAGAGATATGTTTTTGGCCAACCAACAAATCTAAGTCAACTTTTCATGCTTGTTTTTTGGACAAACTCCACTCCAGAGGTATATGTCTGTCAGGTTTGCCCCTAAATGCTCCAATGTGTTCAGCAACTATTTTCTAACGCTGTCTTTGTGCAGTTTGTTGCTGAGTAGGTAACTGCGTTTTGGTAAAACCAGCTGAATAGGGCAAAGAATGAAGAAAAGCAGTCATGTCAGGGGTGTCACGTAACCAACACAAAGAGCTAAAAGGCTGTAAAAAAAAGTTTCTTGCAACTAAAAAGGACAGCAGAATTCAGTAATAACTCAAACCAGGCTGGATTATTGAGGTTCTGTGGGGTTTATATTAGTCTGTTGGATTCAGAGGAGGACTGAGGAAACCAGACTCTGAAAGCCACAGAGAAATGGCGAGTGGTCAAGCGGCCAGTTGCTCGTCTATTCCAGTGGTGCTGTGTGGTCTGGTATTTTCAGCATTCATGTCAAGACAGAAACCACTGAGTGCTACAACAAGAAAAACCCTCAGCTGCCTCACATCAGCTCAAAAAAAATGGCCTGTCATAAAACATTTTAAACAAGATGAACGCGCTCACACTAACATGTATGTGATAGGCGATGAGCAAACCACCACACAATCACACAATAACGCAGTTGTTCACCAAACCAACTGAAATCACAACAGCATTTTTCCTCCACTATCCACATTTGAGTGGGCTTTTAACTTAAACCGCTGGCCGGGGGTCACGTGAGGTTAGCAGCCAGATGTTGAGCATAAGCAGCAGGACACAGCCTGAAATGGACATTATTAACAAACTGATGTAAACACAGAGTTGCAAAGCACAAGGAGTCATATAAGGTCATTCAGAGGTTCTCTGCATACTTCCATTCCTCTGGTGGACAGTAAACCGGTCTGGCTGATAGCTGCAGGATGATATATCTAAATGAACATTAAAAAAGTAGCTAAATCAAAGTTATCTATTTATTCATATCTATAACCTACTCAGAGCCACCAACTAACAAACCAGGTTTGTTTCTGCAAACATGACTTTTGAGACTTGGATTGCCACTTAATCAGGCACACTTTGGACTGATATGGCATTAGGACACATTAGGAAGTTTTTAAAGTGCTTAGATGTGAAAATCAATACTACATTACCATCACAACTAGATTTTCAGTGGTGGCCCCCAGCGCTTCCAGGGACTCCGGCTCATCCGTGGGTCTCCTGTAGTGGAAGGCCGTCCCGGCGATGTCGAACTTCCTGGGCCAGTCGATGGTCCACGCTCCGTTGATGTAATAATCGTCGCCCTCGGATTTCAAAGCTGAGGAATCACAGACGGAGGAGAAACTTTCAGAGAGGCTGAAATCAAGAGCAGACGGGAACAGTAGCAGGAGACGATCTTATGATTTGACGTAACTGCCATTGTTCGTTCTCATCATCATCATCATCATAATCATCATCACCCTCAGCCTACTGGATGTCACCGACAGCTCGCTATCTCAGCAGAAACACGGCGCCAACCGAGACACACGTGCACCGACACGTACGTGCGTCTAATTAGGAAGGAGAAAGAAAACAGTTCAGGTGAAAGCCTGGATGAACCCCATGCCGCTGCTCTGTGTGGTTGTCAAAACAAAAGCCGGTCTCCAAGCACAACAGATAGGAAAATATCCACTTTCACTCCATTGAAACAGAGAAGCCATCCAAACACTCACTATTCCGACTCTCTGGCTCATGTTCAGCAGATCCCCCCCCTCAGCAGATTCTACATATGCAGCGCAAAGAAAAGCTTTTGGCTTTCTAACTCATCAAAATCCTATTTGCTATGTTTTATTTTTAGAACATTTTACAGTGACTGCACTGTGCTTCCAAACAGCACATATGATAAAGTGGTCAAACTAATTATTCTTAATCAAGATTAAATACAGAATAATAAATATAATAAATTCAATATACTTTAAAACACACAAACTGGGACAGAAACTAAGAAAACGCAATGAAAGAAGACAAACATGATGAAAAGTTGGTTCAGAAAAAAAATAAATAAATCAAATCAAACCAGTCTATTTAACAGAGATAACAGAAGGGATTTGCATCAACAGAGAACTAATCCAACCTAAGCAAAAAGAACCATCTTCTGAAAACCTCCCCACCCCGCCCACCCCCTACAGACACTATGAAACTAAACTATTCATAAAAAAAAAAAAAACTAATCACACATTAATAACTAGCGAAACAACACGACACACAAATGTGTTTCTATGTAGAAATCAAAGCCCATGCTCCCCCCCTTTTTCCCCCCACCACTTCCTGTGGGCGGAGCTTGAAAGGCCACCAAGCATGTGAGGTATTTACGCAAGCAACAGGAGATAACGGCGTGTCTGAATTCACTGGCAGACTAAATCAATATTAATGTTAAACCAAGTGACAGCTGTTAACTCGACTGTATGCAATTGTCAAGTTGAAGTAAATGGACTATGTCATTATTTACTAAATGTTAACAATAACTGGACGTCTAAACAAAACCGAACTCGTAGCGTCGGATTAAATTGATAAATGTTCAACACTTTATTGGAGAAACGAAAAAAGAACAATACAGACACGCAATATTCCTGTCTCTGTAATATGACGCAGGCCTTACTATCAAAGGCTCAGGCAATGCTACAAAAGAAATATATTATGATCACCCAGGTCAGCGATTAAATTCATAATATAGAAAGTTGGTTCCAATAAAAAATGAAATCCCACACAACATGCCAAATTTGCACTCATTAAACTCTGAGATCGAGACATCACATCCCTGGTAATCCTGCTGGAGCAGGCTGCTGTCACCACGGCCCCATAAATATCTGACGCAGCTCTCTGGTTCAAAGTGTGACTCCTGTCGTCGCTCAACACCATCTGCTGTAAATTCAACATGCTGTCACATGTTTTTCTCATGTTAATGCGAAAAGCAGAAAAAGAAGAAGCGAGACATGCCTAATTGAATCCAGTTCGCGTGATTGTTTTGGTTCTGATGCTGCGGAGTGTTGTCAATGATTCTTGTTTAGTCTGGAAGAGGAGCCGACGGGGCCGGTGGCAAGGCATGCATCACATATGTGAAGATTCATGGATTTCTTTTTTTTTTTTTTTATTCCCTAGCTCTGCTTTGTGGCTTTGCGTTTGGCAACAGGAAATTAAATGATGCCTTCTTCTAATTCGCTGTTGAAAAAGACACAAGAAAATGACTGGAAATGTGGTTGAGGCAGAGCTGAGCAGCTAATGCGAAACAGCCTGAAGTAGCACGGCTTCATCTCGCTGCAGCAAATGAACGGATTCACAGAGATGGGGGGATTGATAATGAAATAAAGATGCATATAGTTGTCAAATCTGGTTTCCTAAAATACATTCTGTGTGATTTTCTAATTAATTGCAGCTCATCTGAACAGGGGGGTCGACCCTGGGGTACGAGAGACTACTTCTAAAACATTTTTAATCAATGATCAAACAAAACTGCTGACAAGGCCATTTCCATTGTTGCGATCAGTATTGTGTGTCAGCAATTTGAGTCATGACTGTAAAAAACATAAAACATTTCTGAGTTATAAGTTGTCACTTTCTTAGTTTCGTGACTTGAACTTTACATGGAATAAAGAAGCAACTTGCGAACAACGACTGGAAATTGCACCCAGGATGCATCACGCAGCTAGCAAGGAGGTCGTGGCATTGATCGCTCAAGCTGGAGTGAAGAGTGAAACCATCGTTTTGGGATGGAGAAAGGCCAAACTCTTCAAAGCTGAAGAAAACGTGGAGGCATCTGTGTTAGCGTGGGCACACACTTTGATGGATCATGTGACGCACTTCAAGTCTGCTCAAGTGGTAAAATGAGCTGTATCCAGTAAGCAAAGTCCAGTAAACCATTTACAATGCTGAGTCAGAGGGATAGTGCTTAATCCTCCTCCAGAGATGGCGGAATTGTTTAAAAATGACGCAAAAGATGAAGAATCCGATGATTTAATGTTGCACAGTGGAGTAGGACACTCTAGTGTTGTTTTGCAACAAAGGACACTCAGTCTCGATTCTTCAGGATGTTGCAAAGTGTTTTTTGGACTAAGGGAAAAACTTGTACCACTGATGCAATGCTTTTTGTCATTCAGTCTTTTGTTTTGGGAGGTTGAGGTGATAAAAGTGGCAAAGGTATCTTTAAGATAAGGTATCAAGAAATAGTTTCGCTGTGGTAGTGATATGAATGCTGCTGTCTCAACTGACGAGTAATCACCTTATTACAGCATGAAAGTTTGCTGCGCAGCATTGTTCTGCAGGTTTGAAAAGTTCTGCCTGTCTGCGCCTTAAAGTCGCATGTTAAAAATACAACATTTTGAATCGCTTTCAGGACCGCATCATTTTTTTTCCACAGTCAAGAGCAGTGCAGACCACTTACCGATGTAATTCTTTGATATGGCAATTTCTCTGATCTCAATGTGAACCGATCCTTTTGGGATGTGAACCACCTCCATGTATCCTAGAAGACAAGAACAGACATTACTAAAGGCACTAGGGTACACGTCTCTGTAAACTCCCTTATACTCATTTCTGTGTGACTTATTTTACAACACAAAGTGGACATAAAGCTGCACATCACATGAGGTAGGAGTGCATATACAATAAATACCAAATCACCCAAAAAGGACAACGCAACCCTGCAAGAGGACAAAACAATCCCCTCCTTTTTTTTTTCTAGTCACACACACATGCACACACAGTATTTTTAGATGGTTTACCAGCCATACCATAGAAGGAGAAATATGTTTTCTCTCTCCCTCTCCTGCTCTCTATAGACGACCTGAGGCTATAGCCAAGATCCAGTCTTTTTTTTTTTTCCTCTACAACTCCTGATTTCTTAGCTGTATGACGTAATTAATGGTAATGATAATATGTCTTGATCCACATTCTGACAGCGTAATGCTAAACAGCCAAAAACACACGCAGTCATCAGGAGGTGATAAAGGCCAAGATTGTGCATTTCAGTGAAATATTATCTTCCTGGCTTTCGGGATGTTTTGGCATTTGAACTGGAACGGCTTTGCCAGGAAGGAAGATGATTACGCTGCTCGCTGTGAAGTGATCTCCGGCGACTTTTACATGTGCCGCATGCGGTCATTAAAGACAAACAAACAGCGCTCGCCCTTCAGTTGAGGAGACCGAGGACAGCACTGACAAGATCACACTGCTGTAAAAAACGAAGACTTCTTCAATAGATACAGACTCGTTACGAGTGCCTTCAAATAACAATACAGTGCAATACAAATGCATGCACGTTTTAGTGTTTAACACAGTGTGGTTCAGTACAAAGAGTGTTGGTAATGAGTTATGACGTTGTACACATTTACTAAATTATTAAATAGTAATGTGGTGGTAGTAGTAGTAATTCACTTGAAAATACTAAATTTTCAATATGAGGAGCTGTTGTCTTTGTAACCCCCTCATCAAGCTGACTGCAGGCTAAAAACTTACTGAACTCTTCTTTACTGGAGGATAAGCTTAACATTAAAACGAAAGACGGCAAACTGTAAGTGGTGTATCTTAAGATGGATTAAATGTTTCAAAATAATTTCTTTAGTTTCAGCAACTGTTAAGTTAATTCCTCAAGAACTCACTTTTTGTACAATAGGGTAAAAATGTAAAAAAAGAATGAACACTGTGGTCAAAAAAAGAGAAAAAACCTTGATTGACTGCCTGATGGTCACACAGTGGTGCAGTGGGTAGTCCCTTCACCACATCGTGAGAATGTTATGGGTTTGAATCCGGGCAGGTTTTTCTGTATGGATTTTACGTGTGTTCCCAGAATACTTTGTTTTTCCCCTACAGTTCAAAAACATGCATATGAAGGGGTAAATAAAAGGGCAAGAGGGTTTTACCTCCTCTGGATAAAGAGTCATTGAAGAGCCCCTCCGTGGCCTCGCAGGTGCTGCCGTCGCCTCCACAGACCCGGCATCGGTCTTCTTTCGCGTCGGAGCCCAAGATGTTGTCACAGCCTACGTGCTACAAAATCAAAGAATTGAAGTGAGCATTGCTTTTAATCAAAGCTGGGCAAAGGATATAAGTTTGTTATCAACCTGAAAGAGTCAAGCTCAAAGATTTCTTTGTTGTAAACTTGTAGATTCTCTGCCTCTTTCTAAAAACACACCCATCACCACCCTTCGGATCACTAAAAAAATACTTTTTATTGTTCTGAATTCATGCAAAAAGTTCTATAAAACTGGCACACATTAGCTTGACTAGGTTTCACTGCGACGACAAGACCTTGGCATTCATATCGATTAAATAAACATGATATAATGTGCTAATTATCGTGCTTTAGAGGTGCTGCTCAAAAGAATTTGTTACCTTTGGATGGAGCCAGACAAGGTTGTTTTCTCCTTGTTCTCTCTGTGCTAAGCAAAGACAACCAGCTGCAGGCTGTAAAAACGTAACGTTCAACTGTCTATAGAGTATTTCTGCTCAAAATGAAGCGACTGACTGGCACAATCTGGGGGATTTTTGAGAAAATTACTTGTTTATGTGCTAATAAATTACATCACCAGGTTACAATGTGTATTTTTCTTTTTATTAAAGCAGCATCCACACAGTCCCTAACAAGTACAGTCCTCAAATATTACTTTTCAGTGAAGCTATATCTTCATATTTAGATCAACATATTTCAAATCCCAGTTTTCTGCCTTTTCAAAGTGACAATGTATCGCCTTTCTCACTGAATCTTTCTTTAGTTTCAGAAGACTGGAGACATCCAATGACGCCTGGCATAACTGTGGGAAAATGTGACGACTGTTTTCTCCCATTAATAACATTTTTATGGACCAAACAGCTAAATAAATAAATGAGAGAATAGTCTGCTGGGTTGAGCAATTACATTTTCCCTTTTTATTGACAATAAGACAACATAAACAAGCACAAAATGAAATGAGACAGGACTGATCAAAACCAAATGCAGCAGCACAGCGAGACAACAAGCTGCACTGCATGCAATAATTAAAGTAGCTGTTGGCTGCAGCTCCGTGCTGCTGTGTCTCGAGCTGTATTTCTCCAATCCTCAGCTACAAAGTTTCACATTACTAATGTAATTGTTTATTCCGTTATCCACTTTTTTAGGTTCACTGGGGTCGGACAGTGACGACCATGAGAATTTTTCTTATTTGAAGTCCAGGTCGAACATCTGCGTGTGTTAGTTTGCATGTTCCTCCTGGGGGTGAATAATTTCCACTATTGCAGAATGGTGTTGTCATGGTTATCGCCGTCATTGGTGGTGTTCTTGAAAGTAAACAGAAGATAGCTTCAACCTATCATTATTCTCACTACAGATAAACGCCCGCTTCTTACAGGTTATTGATCACTGTAAGCTTAGAATTCAAACTTTTCTTTGAATTCCAAAGTTCCCCATTTAAAAACCTTTGCTTTTGTTCCAAAGAAGAAAGTGAGTGAGTTCCTGATGGAGAAAGTTGGAAAGTTGAATAGAAAGAGTCGAAAATAGTAACAATAAGTTTGAAAAATATCATAAGTTTAGCAATTTTGAAGCCAAAAGTCAGAAAAAGAGAGAAAAATAGCTCGAGTGTTGGTGATGACACACCGTCGGACACTTCCACTCTGCTGGATCTCCTTGTTTCTTCCCTCTCGATCGCTCACTCCCGTCTCCCTCTCTCCCCACCACATGTGCACAGCATAGCACTTTTAAACGTTTTTGAGAGCTTTCCAAGCAGACAGTGTTCCAGAGATTTATCACCGCGTGGCAGCGGACCCGGCGAGAGCCAGCCTCCGAAATAATACGGCGAGCTGGATTCAGAGTGGAAATAAACCTGTGAGGCTCCTCTTGGTAGGAAATATTCCACCTCGCGGAGTTTTCTTCCCACTAAAACACACATCATGTTGTGTTTTTATATTAGAATCGGAGTAGTGTCGCGGGCACGGAGGTGGGTTTTTTTTTTCTTTTTTCACACCAGACGGGATTCAAACTGTACGGTCAGGTGGAAGTCAAAGCAAATACTTAAGAGAAAAAGTTATTTCAGCTGCATTTCAGAAAAACTTAGGGGAAAAAAAACCCCTTATCTTCAGACACAGAGCTATACAAAATCATGTATGCCCATGAAAACAAAGACAGCAGCTGCTGCTAGCCCATTTCAATAAAGCCTTGTTTTTAAATCAGCCCTTTCAAAGATATAAAATCATCATTCAATAAAAAAAACAATGATTTCTGTGTTTTATTTACCACAAAACAATCGTAGCTCAAGCTGCAGAGAACTGATAAGAGTCAAAAGCGGATATTTGAGCAGCACTCGATTACAATCTGCAGCTCAAAAAGGCCTGATTGTTCTTCACTGGAGTGAACAGTGCTTTTGGAAGCTGTGTTCAAACAAGCTGTGTAGAAACCGGCACATGTTGAACGCTTACCAAGTCAGCTAGTGGAGCGGCAGAAGGACAATCTATCACTTTTATGCAACGGTTCAGGATTGTGAGGTTCACCAGGATGATCCCAGCTGACAATGGGTGGAGGCAGGTTAAGTTCTAGACATGTTACCAGTCCATCAGAGGGAACACACAGAGACATAGACAACCACAAACGCTCGTATTCACACATATGGGTAAGTCATAACTTTGCAAATATGCAACTTTGGGTTCTCCGTCTACCTGGCAATAAAACAGCATCTGAAGATTTTACTGGGCTTGCACCTCCAGCGCCAACTGTTCTTGATGATCACAAGGCCTTTTCAAAATCCTCCATGTATCAGACAGTTTCAATGCACATATTCTCACCTGGACTACATGACTGAGAGTCTGTGGCACTGAGCTGACATTCGATGGCAAACACTGCTCCCTTACCTTACATTCTCCATTGATGCAGATGTCCAGAGAGTCGGCCTGACATCGGGTGCCATCGATGACTGCAGGAGAGCGCTCCGTGTAGAAGTTGTATCCCTCCGCCAGGCAGTTCAGTGCACAGGGCTTCACACCACCTGCATGTGAAAAAATAGCATGCATGACTATCTAAACATCATCCAGCAATGAAAGAGAGAGCTTGATCTGAACCCTAACAGCAGGTGGAGGCCAGAAATCACTACTGTTGTCCCAAGCTCTGGTCTGATCGCGTTCTGAGGTGTTGACAATGATAATCATGTGGCGGAAAGTCAGAGGTGTTCGCATCTGAAACCCTGAACCTGACCTCGCCGAAGCACTGAAGAGAGCCGGCGCAACCTGCCAACAACAATTACTCCGACATCCGCGAGGAGGTTATCTGCCGTTTTTACATGACAGCTCGTAAAAAAAGGCAGAAGGTGATAGATGTGACTAAACAGGCCCCCTTTGATAGAAATGAGATGAAACCCAAGCTCCCCCATCTCCCTAAGAAAATTCAAGCTGTGTTTACATGCTTCAAACTTTATCAGGTTTCTTTGAGGTGTTTGTGTTTTAAGTTAAGTGGATTTTTTCCATGATCTGCTGACATCAAGGAGAGAACGAGGCGAGGCCTGTCCTCCAAAAACTCAGCCAAAAGCACAGTAGTAGTTTCACTAACTCCGACTCAGTCACATCGAACTGAAACACGGAACCCCAGTCCTCTTTCTGTGTGATTTAGTTTTTCTTGACCCTGTATCAAACACGTGGAATCTTCAAGGCTGAAGCAGTAACTGTGGCTGGGCCCGCTCAGAAAACAGGAATCCAAAAAATCCTCCTGCAGACAAAAAAGCTGAGGGGAAGGTTTTGCAGATAAGCAGCTTAGCCTAGACACAAACCAAATGTTAAATAGGTGATCATAAGATAAGAGGGGGCTCGAGTCTGAACTCACAGCATGCACAGTCCTAAATAGATGGTTTTCCCCATAATCTGGCAATTGCTTTTTTGAACTTCATCCATGTGATCCTTTCAGGCTCCTTTTTTATAAATTGTGAAGTCTGACTTGGGTGGCCTCATAATCTTGAAGGTCAAAGTGTTTTCAAACAGTTTATGTTGCTTGACAGTAAGTATTCTCACTAATCTTGGTCACTGCACATCGTCATCCCGATATTGCATTACAGGTTAAACGACCCCAGATATATTCAGGCAAAACTGAAAGTGAATCATTGATCAAGTGTTTCTAAACCAGTTTACCTGTTAATGTTCTTGTGTTTTAACCTGTGTTGAAAGTAAATAAACTTAAACCTTTGATGAACTCACCACCAGTATAAGGCTTCCAGTTGTAGTACTTTCCACGAAATGGCATGTTATCAAAATCCGCACACTGCTTCTCTCGGAAATCACGAGATCCTGCAGGACAGGCCTGCAAAATACAAACAGAAAGAAGTGAATTTCGGATGCTAAAAGAACGGGTTTTCCGCTCATGTTTCACACTAGTGAAAGCACTTTTCCCTTTCACTTGCTTCGCTTTTGCTTTTTTGTTCTGAAGCGAGCTTTTCTTTATTGTCAGTTGTGATGCAGAAAGTTGTTATTCACGAGGACAGTGGCCATCTGGAACCAGGAACAGACATCTGTGCCTCAGGCCGTAGCTATGTGCATAAAACAAGGTGCATGTAAATATCTAAGTATTGCCAAGGCTGTTAATGTTGTTATCTCAGTCATTGTTGCCACACGCTTTAACGATTACAAGTAATGATGGTCAAATTAGAAAGGGCCCAATGACAACTTGCAGCCCAGCGTGTTTAATGTGTGTGTGTGTGTGTGTGTGTGTGTGTGTGTGTGTGTGTGTGTGCCTGGAAACGAGGCAGTTGTTTTCATTTGTTGTGCTTGAAATAAAATTTTATTTTGCAATAAAATTAAAGTATCAAAAAAATGAGCTCGCCCAGGTGGTGTAATCTATCACGGTGAAAGTGATGAAGTTAGCTCACACAGGTTGTAGCAGGGAAAAAAGAAGAGGTGATGGATAGAACAATAAAACGTCTAAACATCTGAGCCCACATCAGAAAAATTCACAGGGAAATCCATATGATTGGTAGTAAAGAACAAATGTTAAGCTTTAAGCGTGGGGATATTCAGGCTTGCGTGTTGAGTAAGAGAGTTATTTGCACGGACAACAGGATTATTAACAACGGGACCGAGTTCATATAAAATGTCACATTTTATTTTCAGGCACTAAAACAGACTTGTTTCTTGGAAGTCCTCATGGAGGGCGGTTGTGTTTTGAGTTTGGAGGGATCGCTCCAGCGTGGGTTTATGGCAGCTAATGAAGCATATCTCTCGGCCGGGGTAATTAGAAACATAAACAGAGCCAGGGCAGGCTGGTGCAGACCTGGCTGCTCTGCTCTGAAGCTGGAGATGTGGGATGCCACTCGCCTGTGTGTCTGAGCGGATACTACTCCAGTAAGGGGAGGGTTTCCAGAAAAAAGGAGAAGAAGAAAAAAAAAAAAAAAAAGGAAGAAACACTTTACGGGTTTGAAAAGGTCCTCAGAAAACCCCAAAACACTCTCCCTCGGGACAAATAAAAGCTCTCAGGTCAAAACTGTATTTCACATGCTGAAAGCGTTCCGTGTCGTGGCGGGCCGCAGAGAGGCCAGGCCACTTTCATTACCACTCAAGTGTTTCGCCAATATGGCAGCTTTAAAGCTGCACATCAAACATGCAGATCAATTCAGAAGAGACAGAATAATATTGTTGCAAGTGTGCGCTGAAATGGGATTTACATGTGGCAACTCGTGTTTAAAGGGAAGAAAAAAACCCCACCATAATCACATTACCAAAGCTGCGTAAGCAATATGGCCATTATTAACTAGTTCCATAGACTCTATAAAGTACCAGGTGGTGAAAAAAACAGCAAGAGCAAGTTTAGAGTTTCTATAAATACCTCAGTCTTCAGTTTTCAGGGCTAATCAAATCATTGAATTACAAGTGGACAGGAGGCAGAGGTGGAGGTGGCGGAGCTGAGGATGTTGAGGTTTTCAGGGGAAGTGACCAGAATGAAAAGGATTAGAAATGAGCACACTGGACGGTTCGCTCGTTACTGGAAAGTTTGGTGGGGAAGGGAGAGAGTGAGAGAGACATGGTTGGAATAGATTTTTTTTCTTTTTCTTTTATGTAGGAGAGATGATCACTATGCAGGGAAAGAGGATGCCAGGGACGGAGCTGCCAGGCAAGATTAGAGGAGGAGTAAGGAGGTTCATGGATGCAGACAGAGGACATGAAGGAGGAGACAGAGGGCACTGGAAGAACATGATTCAACTCCTCAGGAAAATGCGAAAAATAAAAGAAGAGGAAACTTCATGCTAAAGTAGCCAGACCAGCCCCATCAAACATCTGGCCTCTAAAGTAAGAGAGGAATACAACAAATTTCATGCATCATATCATGCAAAAATTATGATGCAGTCTGCAAAAGCAACGCCATGAGGATATGAGGGTCTTCAGATAGTCTGAAAAGCTTGAGGCAGATTAATTTCAAATCATCTACTTGAGGCAATACATCTTCATTTATTCATGGTAGTATATAATGTTGAACAATTAACTGCAAACAAGTGAATCAAATTTATTGTTTACCTGTTTAAAATGCAGTGGCACTATTAGTCAGTCACTCAGTAAGCAAGTACGTAAGATAAGTAAGTTCTGTGAGCATTACCAGCATTGTTCTCATGTTTTAATTTCCTCACAAATCAAAATCAAATCAAAACATCTCAATTATTACCAACATTTTTTCTTAAGACTGGAGTCGACAATTTATGGTGTTAATGTCCAAATTCTGTCGAGAATACTTGCTTTTCAACATATTAATGTATGCATGGCTCGGGCGTGTGTCCTGCATTCCCAGAGAGAAACCATAAAACACACCAGGACACAAAGCAATTCATCAGTCTGTTCATGATAGGATGTGAGGATTTGTCATCGTATCTACATCTGGCGCCTTCTTTCATGCACACAAATTTCCTTGGATAAGGTGTGGTCAGCGTGATGAAATAGTGGTTTGAGGATGTTATTTGTTTTCCAACAAAAACACTCAGTTCTTGCTCCAAGCTGTTATTTTTAAGACTTGTGGTTAAACGTCCACCAGGGCCCTAACTATTTCAATTTTCACCTAGTGAAAAAGGGCCACCTAGAAATAGTTGAACAGAGGGTCTCCACTTGCAGCCATGTTAAATATTTGTTTAAAACATTGCTCCAGACCTCACAAAAAAAAAAAAAAAAAAAAAAACGGACCGTGAATTGCTTTTCATGAAATACATTCTGAAACTGTCATCATCGTTTGACTTGAGCAAAATGTCACAAATAATATGTGAACTATAAAGTGACAAAGAGGGAGAATAAAACCCAGAAATCACCGGGGGGAATATTGAATCACCGCCTGTGCAATTTTATCAATGTGTGTGCTGGCTTCCAAGCAGACAATATGTCAAAAAGCTTAAAGGCGGCGTGATGCTGCGAGCCGACGCGCGGCCCTGTAAACCCTCCTAAGATAACATGTTCTGCAGGGGAAATGTGGACCTGCTCAGAAGAGATTCAGCAGTTTTTGAAGCTGCTCAAATAAAACATCCGGGGCAAAGAAATAGAAACTTACATCAGTGTTACATGATCTGTATCGCTTCCTCTCTCCAAGACAGTACTTGCCTCCTCCAGATGGACTGAAAGACACAGCAGCATGAAATGAGTTTGGAACGGGAAAGCACGAACTTTAAATCAGGCGTGGAGAACTCAAAGTCTGGAGAGAAAAAGTACAGAAATCATCTCTGGTATCTGATGAGAGGGTGACGGATCAGAACTGAGGAGTCAAAACCTTTGTGAATATCATAATTACTTGACAAAAACACATCTTTTCAACTGCATATCATGCATAAGTAATTAAGATCCAAATTAAAAAGTAAACATTAGTATAAAAAAACAATAAGTGTCAGGCAGTTATAATGAGACGCGCTATCTTTTGAAGCTAAAAACCTACAACTTGTAATGGTCAAAGGATCCCAAAAGCTATGAAACATCCTAAATTTAAATCTAAATTACATGAGGAAGTTCAGCATTCAAGCAAAGATTACTACCTGGCATGAGAGTGAGAGTTTAAACTTTGCTGCAAGAGATTGGCAGCCCAGCTTTACTTACATTTTAAAACATTTATTTCATGTGTTTTTGTGATTTCATAAAGGTGGATATGGAATACATTATTATAGCTTGTTGCAGTTTAGAATTCCGAGTTGTTTGTGAAGTTGCATAAGTTGTTAAAAAAAAAAAAGAACTGTCATTTTGTAGTCTTTAATTCTGAGTTTCAATTCAAACAACTTCAAGGACTCAAGGGTTGAGGCTGCATGGAGCGCGACATGTTAGTATAAACACTGTCTGAATGTTGCTTTAAGAGAACAATTTCAATGACTCACACGTACAGTTCTGCGTTTGAGCTGTCTCGAGGTATCAAACTGATGTCAGGGAAATATGTTTTAATTTCTTTAAAAAATAAAAAGCTGCTGCCATTTTCAGCGTAGTGATACATTACGCCATATGTATGTAGAATCAGAAAGAGCGACTGTCACAAAATCTTGAATTCTGGGACAATTCAAACCACCAGCGTTCCACGGAAGCAGGGAGTTGCTCTTTTTTTGATCCAAAGGTGGTGTGGTAGCACTATCCTGAACTGCCAAATTCAGGGAGGTCACCTGGATTCAGGCGTGTTTCCATCCTCATTTGGAAACACAGTGATTTCGTATATATGACTGAGTTATGCTAATGCATGGTTTAATAAAACAAAAGAAATATTCCCTCTGCCAACTACTGGTAAGCAGAACACTGGTACCCTAAAAGGCATTGTCTTGATACAGGACAGCTTCAAGGACGCTCACCAAGCGCTTCATTTTCAGGAGCTTTTTTTTCAGCCAATCCCCCCAAAAAGGCCGTGCCTATAGCTGTTGACCAAAACCAGACTTAAAAAAAAAAAGTCTCTGCCAGAAGACAAAGTGTGTTTGTGTATGTCTGCATTTGCTACTTTGCTGTGTGCCAATGATTCATTCATGAAATCCAAGCTGCTCTGAGAGCTTTTAAGTGTGACGTGACATTTAGGTTTGGGAGAAGGCAAAAGTCTGTAACTCTACTCACTCTTTTCTCCCCCCCCCCCCCCCCTTCCAGTCCTTCACTACACGTTTGATGCACCTCTGAAGGCTTTGTTTTCCCCTCTTCTATCGTCTCCTTTTCTCCACTCACCTTCGTTACCCTTTTTTTTCTTTACTTTGGGACTATTTCCACAGCGCCGCAAAAAAACCATGAGACAGCCTCTGTAATGAATGTGTTGGACGCTCGTCTGGCTGTGTTATTTCTGCCTCCCTCACTCCCCTTTTGCACCGATGCCTGAGCAGCAGCGATCACCTTTCACAGGTGTTCCACATTATGTCGCTGCCTTCCCCTCTCCTCTTCCCCCTTTTTTTTTTCCTCTTTCCCCCTCCGAGTTCCTCCTGGCTCTTTCTCTTGTCTCGCTCCATGTTTGACATAATACTTATCTCCCAAAACAAAGAAATGAAACAGTGGAAGAAGGATGTGTCTGCTTGCCAGCTGAAGATGCACCACTTCATGATTTGTCTCGCCAGGAAAACAAGGGAGGCTTTAAAACTAATGCACACTTCACTGTAATCTGTGGGGGGAGTCCGCTGTGTCTTAAGTTATTGCTCACACTTCTCAAGCACCTCAACTTTAATTTACAAAGAGTCCGAGGAAGGTTTTTGCAGATTATTCAGCAGGTTTTCTACAAGTAGACTTTTCCACTTTTACTTAGTTTTGGAAACTTTTTTTTTTTCTTTTTCTTGGATTTTTGTGAGATTTTGCGCAGGCAATAACGGCCCCTGGAGGATGAAGTTCACTGAGCCCGACGCCGATCGCTACCTCACACGCGAAGATGCACATTTGAGGTTTTGACTGAACAATTTGATCACTTTGAGCAGACAATCATTATTCCTAAAGGCAAAGCATCAGGTTTTAAAGGTTTACACCTGATAAATCAATGAACACGTATCTGCATCAGCTGTATTTCATGTGATGTGTTTGCATGTTTTCATTTGTGATTTGAAAGTCAAGCACATGATTGATGACACGCAAACATGGAGACAAGCTAATCTTGTAATTTATCTCCTCTTTTCTGATCCTCATATCTGTAACAGTGAACACCTGATTCGCAAATTTTGTTGGTTTCTGGAATAAAAATAAAATCAAGCACAGATCAATGCAACAATACAGCATCTGGATATTTTTTCCACTGTCGATCAGTAATTAAAACAACAAAAAAAAAAAAGGATGTTTGAACCTGAATGAAGGTGAGCCAACCAGTCTAATGTTTAAGAGCTCAGAATAAGCTGTAATGCAATAAACAAACAGCATTTATTACAATTTAAATGCGTTTTAAACCACACATAATTGGATAAAAGCAAAACATTTTTAATTTCAGAGTGAAACATTTGCCAAGCCAGGTCTATTTTAAATCAGAAAAATCTACTTTAATCCTCATCCTAAACCTGTAAAGTTATCCCAAAAAGCAGACCAAGATTCTGTATTGAATGTTAAAACGCTGTGAAGTCTGGTGTTTTCAGACGGTCTGCAAAAGTCAAAGCGTTCTCAGTTTTTTTGGCCCTCATAAAACGGAGAAATAAAAGGATCGCGCGCGCACACACATGCACACACATGCACGCACACACACCTGTAGGCAGGACCTGGATGTGTGTGTTCAGCTTGCTGTGGCTTACTTTGCCTACTTACGCTGGGCTGTCACAGTGCCTCATGGAGGAGGACACACCGCCCCCACAGGTTCTGCTGCACTCCCCCCACAGGGACCACGGCCCCCAGCCTCCGTCCACGCTCTGAGGCCAGGTACCAAACGCCACGCACTCCCCCTGGTAACACCACTGCCCCCGGAGGACACCAACCACAACACAGAGAGAGAGAGAGAGAGAGAGAGAGAAAGCTGTTGGAGAACTTTGTTTTCTTGCAAAGCTGGGACTATTTCTTCAGCTGCGACAAAAACCTGTTCCATCCACGGAGACCGGGACGATAACACACAACTCTTCACAACACTAAATACTTAAATGTCAGTTTTATGGTTTTCCAGCAGTTAGGAGTTCACATGTATTTGCATCTATATTTTGAAAAGTGGACTCGTGTCTCCGTCTTTGTGGGATCTGCCCATTGACTTTGAGTCTTACAGGTCACCGTGGCAACCAAGTTCAGGACCCTAAACTTGACCCTATCCGTAACCCTTAACCTGAGCCCATCTTTCACTCTCAAACCCCAGTTTACCCCTAAAATACATGTGAATGAGAGTGAGACCCTACATTTTTGAGTATGCCAGAGTCCCATAGGTGTAGTATTCTCTCACTTTAAAGGCACCGCAGGACCATACACACATGTACACAACAAAAAACAAACATTTGATTACACTATTATTCATCTTGCAACTTAATGTTCTTGGCCCATCCATCCTTTTGTGTCACATCTGATATCAGTCAGGTTCTTTACTTTCATTACTGTCCTGCTTTCTTCTTTGTGTATTATACATGAGGCAATTCAGGTTATGTGTTATTTATCATCAAATAAAATGCTGCATATTTTGAGAAATGTACTTATTTGCTCTCTTTCCATAAGAAGAGAGAATATCAACATTTTTTCCCCCATATTCATTTCTCTCGGGGGGTTTACTGGTATATCCTCACATATTCTGGTATGTCTTGGAGCTTATAGCCACTCCTGTCAGCAAACTTTGCCCAAATATTGACATTACTGAGTCACTTCGCTGGGTTTATGACACTCATTCACTGTTGCAGCCGTTTCTGCATTTAGCATCATCCCGCTCTCGACACTTCGCGAGTTTAAAAATGTGTTCAGCCTGTTTGACTTAATGGTGGAAAGTAAAAGGTGACAGTCAGCCGGGCTCCATCCGAAGAAAGGGGGAGGGGGGTCTGTTCTCGAGCTTCAGGTAACTTCAAAATGTTTCTCATTTTGTGAGGTCGTTTACGGTACGGCGAAGAGCTGTGTTTAAGCCTGGCACTAAGCTGTTCAGGGCTGAAGAGTGACCAGGGGATCAGTGACGGCCCTCTTGCCCCTCCAACTGTGTCAGTAGGTTAATAACCTCAGGAGACCGGGGAAGTCAAGGTGAGGGCTTTGTTTGGCCGCTGTCCTCTTTTTTTCTGACAAACTCGTTCAGGCTGCGGGACGCTGTCTAAACAAGATTAGCAGTGTGGCAGAGGACACAGCGAAACCAGGAGGAGAACCGCTTTGGAAGCTACTGTAGATTCCTGAGTTCATTTCAAACACTGAACTCCCTCTCGTTGGTCATTTCGAGCCCTTCTACCCTCCCCCAGTCCGATCCTGATCCCGTTGGAAGGGCCTCTCTACATGACATGCTGGGTGAGAAATGGCTGACGTTCATGTTCCTTTGAAGCCTTCCCCCAGCAGGGGCAGACAGGGTGTGCCACCGGCTCTCCTAAAGCTGCTCCGAAAGCTCTTCCAAAGCCCCCCTGGCTCAACCTGGGGCCCCCTGTGTTGTCCAGGACACTGCCCGTGGGCCCCGGTCCTCAAAGGCTCCACTGAGTTAATGGTAATGACGGGTGACAGCTCGTGACACTCTCCCATTCTTCCCTTTTAGACCTCGGACCATCCAGTGACAATGGCCGCCGTAATCCGCGTTAAAACCGTCTCCTCTAACCTGGCTGGCATCAACAGC
The DNA here is from genome assembly GCF_902148845.1 of Salarias fasciatus. Taxonomy (NCBI): domain Eukaryota; kingdom Metazoa; phylum Chordata; class Actinopteri; order Blenniiformes; family Blenniidae; genus Salarias; species Salarias fasciatus. Next base: position 19,216,931 of record NW_021941229.1, on the reverse strand, counting down.
GGCCCGATGATCTAAAGCTTGGCCTGCTTACGTGAGTGTGTGTGCTCATGTGGTAGCTCTCGCTGCATGAGTGCACACTCAAGCAACAGATGGGAGACGAGGCCGTGAGGTACGACGAGCAGAGGCTGACTGCTGCACCTGGTGCTGCGCTGAGCATACAGATGAAGGAGAGGTTGACAAAATATAGACCAACCAGACCCATAAAGACCGTAAAGATGTTGAGAGGACTTTCTACAATAAGTTAGAATTTTACATATCTCAACAAAGTTGTGTTATCTCTCAAAGAAGTGCATGTTAATTAACCCTCGAAGCATGTAATGCAGTTCATCAAGCACATTTCATTAGCAGGAAGCACACAGGGAGGTATTTAGTGGACCGTACAGAGCCGCACAGGCTGAGTAAAGTCAGTCAATTTAAATGTAAAACCTTAATTGGATTCCTGACTGGAGGCTTAACATTTTCAACATCGTCACCATTCTACAAATTCAATTAATGCATTAAGTTAAAACTTCAGCCCGGTGAGATGTACAGTGTGAGAGTTTATACACATATTCTCAGACAATGGCAACTTTCCAGGGACATCTGCAACTAGTCACTAGTCCCAGACACTCTGCGTCTAGTCTCAGACCTTGGCAACGAGCCCAAGAGCACAAGGACTCATCTTAGACTTGAAAAACAAGTCAGAGGACTCACAACTAGTCTCACACCTCATCAAAACGTCTCTGATCTTAACATCTGATCTCATACTGAAACAACTTGAATTTTCCAGTTAAACCTTCATTTTAACTTCAGATCTTTGCAACCAGCTTGGGTCCTCAGCATCGAACATTCAACATGAACAACTTGTCTCTACAATTAGTCCCTGACCTTTGAACTGATAGTGCTGAGCTAAAACTTAGCAAGACAGTTGTGGATGGAGAAAATATTTCTTTTGGATTTAAAGGAATAAGACAGATGTGAATACTTACCCCCTTCTCGATGCTGCCAGTCTGACACAGAGTCCCCTCTGCAGCTGGGATACTGTTAGTTACACAGCGGTTGCTTTTGCTAAGGCACCAGAGCTCTCTACACACTTCCTAGGAAAGAAGGCAAAAGCAAGTTGGTCAGAATAAATCAATTCAGGAGCCTCATGGGGCAGCAGACTGTTAAATAAGGGTGGGAATGATTTATCATCAGCCTTTGGTGGTTTTCCTTTAAGTGTTTTTTCTTCTGCAGTCTGGCAGCTGTGATGAGAATAAAAAGGAAACACAAACAGAGGAGAAATTCATCTTTCTGCATCAGTCCAGATCAAAATCAGAGGATGAGTGGAGCTGATGAGAGCACATCCAGACTGCTGAGAGGCATCAGACTCCGAGAGCCCATATGCTTTGGATCACTGTGCATCTTGAGCAACGTGCCAAGGGTCATCGGCTGCTCTTAATGTTCTCTTATGAGAAATGAAGAGTCAGCTGGATCAACACCATGACTAACGTTGCTAACGTTCCCCTCAGGACCACACGGGACCATGACATCAGTTCAAGAAATCACACTTTGGCCGCTTCGGGGAAATCAAGAGTGAGCAATCGGCCTCCCAAGCTTGAGATAAAGATGACCTGTAGGCCGAACAGATATCTTTAGCATTACCGAGCAGTCTGAGTAAGAACCATCCCTCCCCGGTCAAGAACATGAAGAGAATCCATTTAGATTACTAAAACAGGAGGCAGACAAGATGCCCCACAAATAAGGAAGAGCACACCATGAGCACATGCCACAAGGGCAGCGCTAAACAACCTTGCATTAGATTTCCAGTTAAACCAAGCTGGGTCCTCTTCAAAGGCTTTTACTGAACAATTGCGTTCAGCAGAAGAGCAGGCCCATGAAAGAGAGTTATGATCCCAGGCATACAATCTGACCCCTGGGGTCAGTAAATATGCTGTGGCCCCGCTGCACCCAGAGCCAATACAGATTCGAAAAAGCAAAGTGCCACTTGCTGGTTCGCGTAGAGTCCGCACGGCTCTGCCAGCTGGTTTCAATAAGCTGCCCCGCTCCATTTAGTATCTCTGCCCCGCTGAAAGGTCAGCAGGCAAAGTGGCGGACGCAGAGCCAGTGGATGTACTTTTAAGAGGGGACAAACTGGCGATAAAAAAAAGGTGCAAAGGCCTTGCTAATATAGCCTTCAATGGGTGTTTGTTTTTCTTGGGGTGAGCTTCTAGTGCCGCTCTGGTATGAAAAAACATCCGTATCACTTTCACATGTTTGTGGATTTTGATCTGACTTATGAAATGGGACACCTTAAGCAAAATGTATCATGATTTTTTTTTTTTTTTCCTTCTGCTGGAGCCGTCACCGTCTTTTTCTCTGACCCTTCTGCAGTTGAATTATCTTTAAAATTTTGGAATTCTAAAAGCCTAAATTTCACAACACAATCTTTATTCTTTTTTTTTAAGAGTGATTTATGAATGACAATAAAACGAAACGGCTGAGATAAACTACCAACAGGCAGATATCTCTGATAAATTGAAGCTGATACTTATTTAGGCTGTGTATGCGCCACAGGGGGTGCGGATATGGGCTAATGCTACATCTTACATTGTGCTGTCAGGACTGGATTAGATCAGAGTCAATGAGGCCCTGCTAGTCCAGCATACAGGTGTTCAGTGGATTAGCAAATGTATTTTTCTCTGTGGGTAATACTAATGCTGACAGTCAGTTCAGTAAGTGGCACAGAGAAAGAGAAAGACTGTGAATGTTTAGTTATGTCCAATAAAAACAGGCAATGAACCCACTCAACTTCAGTAATATTAACTGGATTATTAAAAGCCATTATTAAAGCCAGAAGTAGTGGCATAATAGTAGCATGGTGTTCTTCTAGGTGACCAAATAAAACTCAAATATCACAAAAAAGTAACACAGGCTACCCAAAAACACATTAGTCACTCGGGAGAAATGTATTTGCACAATAAGTCTGGTTTTATGTGGGAGAATTGACTTTTTTATTATTTTTTTTTACTCATTTATCACTCCAGTAATCGTCTGATGATCGCCACTCCCAGTCTGGATGTCGACCGCAGCAGATGGAGTTCACACCAGGTCATGTGGCAACATTTTATCAAACACAAATGAATATTGGTTTGGTTTGCTGCCAAGAATTTTAACACTTTCTATGGCTGGAAATTGTACAAATCATGGTGTTATCTCACAGCCTAAGCCAAAGGTATGGTGTTTTTAACAAACATGTCAACCAGTGAAATATAACTGCCACAGTATGAATGTGTTGTTTTATTTACAGCCATATCGACAACCTTTAAGATGCCGTGGCTACACTTTCTTTCCCTGGTATTTTGCAATGTTTTTCTCACATAAAACAGCAGTAGAGTAATCACTCAAAGCTGAAACTGTATTTTTTCATGTTTGTGTCCAAGCTTCACTAAGCTGACTTTCATTTGTTAGAACTTTTGTGCTTTGCATGGTTTCCCCGGATTTGCCTTAGAGGGCTCCTCTTTCACAGCTGGTTACATGAAGCAGATCTGATGGCCACATGAAAAACTGTGGCGCTGGAATCCCATCCACTCATAAATATGTGTCTTTCATGCTGATCTAAAACCACAATTATGAGCTTAGGAGCCAAAATTACAGAGCTCTTACAATTTGCTGTCAGATATTTCTTTCAATGAAATGAAATAAGTCTATGATCTCAGCTAATCCCTGCCACCTCTCCGCTCTTTCCCCCTATCGTGTGCCCAAATATTTATGTAATTCAAAGCAATACTACATTATTGTTCATTAAGTCCAAAGAGGAATCTTTCAGTCACTCATTGTGGCTGTTTCTCGTCTTTCACTGCGTGTGTCTCCTTCAATACCCAGGTTTTCTCATTAGTGGGTAGGCTGTGAATCATTATTATCACAGACTTTAAAAAAAAAAGAAAGAAAGACACACAGAAGAGAAAACAGATTAAGGGAGTGCTGACTTCAACCTTTCAACTCTTTTCTGGGAAGTGCAAAGATTAGAAACGAAGACAATGTGAGGAAAGATGCCTTTGAACTGGATTTTAATCTCAAACACAAAGAATAATCTGTTAAAAACTGAAAGTAATCCAGCAGCATATCAAGACATTATTGAATGAGTTTGAAAGCATATTGCGTTAGATTTAAGTGGCAAATGTATGGAAAAACATCAAGATGACTGCGGAACTTAACTACACACTGCAGAATAAGCAACAATGGCAGCCAACTGGAAAATTTGCCAAATTTTGGCCAAATTCCTGTGGGTGTATGTCGGCTGCATCGTCAAATTTCGACCTGCTGCTCATCCCACAAATGCATGTTCCTTGCATATGGCCGTTTTCCCAACAGTGCAAGATTAGAACAAAAACGTATTATTTACCAAACACATTCATTGATTTTATGCAGTTTATGAATCTGCACATGCAAATATGTGAATTTTTTTGGGTAATGTCCATTCATGTGCAAATGATGGCCTTAAAAAAGCCATCCTGTAATATGTTGCTCCAGAACAGGAAGGTCTCTTAGTCTGAGGAGAAAAGAGGCTGGTTTCTTACCCCATACTTGCACTGGCGTGAGGAGGCTCCGTACTGGAAGCGACACTGCTCATCGGCATCGTACACCTGCCCCGGGGCGACTGTTGGGTACAGGAAGTCTCGTTTCAGAGGTTCATTGTCCAGACACGTCCCCCGACCTGAGCTGTCAAAAAAGAAACCTACAATAGGACTATTTCTTACACAAAGGCAGCGTTCTACTTGGCTGAAGGCAGAGCCACAGGGTGGGACTAGTAAAGGTGGCCCCCCCCACACCTCTGGACCGCCGACATGTTGACTCGTGTAGCTGGATTCGTTTAATTTCACCAGCAAAGTACCATCATAACGAAGCTTGTCAAAGCCCTGAAATGCCATGTAATTAATGTTGATATTACACATCAGCACCTCCTCATCAAAGCCAGCGCCGAAGCACAAGCAGAGACATTTCACCGGAGGTGATGTGGGCCCACGATGAACCAGCCCTCTCTGATTATACGGCTCTGTTTCGTGTGTCACTGCTTAGACTGAATCCTACTGAGGAGCCAATAAAATGACAGTGCGGGGAGAGGAAGGGAAAAGTCTGGAGTGAGCCGTGGGTCATACGTCCAGGCCCGAGATTATGTTTAGTCTGTTTTGTCAGATAGAAATATGCGCTCTCGCTGAAAACTCAAATAGAATTCAGGAAAACACACGCACACATGTGGTACTTCTGTATTCTAGTAGCCGAAACCATGAAAGTTAGCCGGTGCAGACCGTTTACACTGATGAGCTCGGAGATAGAAAATCAAGTGCGGATGCTTTCTTTGTTAGCGTGCTCCAGTATAAAGCTGAGAGCCAATAAACAAACGCAGACGTATCTCATTTCGAACCTCTCTGCTTCAGAAGATCCTCTCGAGGCAAAACATTAGCGTGACTATTTACTGTAACAATGTGTTCTTTCCAGTTGCGGCAGCTGCAACGTGAGGTGAAGCGATTCCCGTTCCTCGAAAAAGAAAAAGCGGGCCTGGTGACAACAATAACGTCAAGTTCGACTTTATGATGGATCAGAGAGGGCGCAAAGATGTGAGAAAACTGACCACCGATCACCAAAACGCCATGAAATAATATTCATTCTTTAATAACCAAACTTTGAAGCCACTTATTGGATTCCATAGCAACCTGTTGCCAGTTCACCACTTTATTAACAAACATATCTCATATCCAGAATGTGAGAGTATAACTTGACAGAGTTCTAGAATTTTTCAGCATTTTAGAATTCCTTGATACAGCTGAATCAGCATTGACCTAATTTTCCACTCCACTACCTGGTTCAAGTGAATAGAGATACAAAGTGGTGCAATGTTTGACTTATTTACTCTTTAACTATCACACGTGACAACCAAAAGGTCGCCTGCCAGCTGTGCTTTGCAGAGATCAGTGACAGAGGAAGAAAAGGCCTGAGAACACTGCAGCACTGCGCACAATCACACATGCAACAAACTGAAATCACTTCAATTGTGGAAGGAAGCAGGAAGACACAACTTAAATGTTTAGGCACATGAAGTGCATGCAACAGACCGGGCCTTTCCACATCAGCAGAACTGGAGCGATGCTACCACAGTTATGTTTCAAAGCAAACATTTACATCAGGGCCAGAGGGTGGAGTGATTTAGGCTTAAAGCAAAATTGCAGGTTTAAGTCTCCTGAACTGAAAGAGCAAAGTAGTTATTTTCATTATCATTAACATCAATAGTATTTGTCCTGATACTTGATAAGATGGATTAAGTGAAAAACATACTATTAATTGTTATAAGAGATCCAGTGAGACATGTACCGATTCAACAGGCTTGTTGTGACTCTAAAGGGAAGCTGGTTTTGTAAGTTCTTGTGCAGAACAAAAAGCAGGAAGACCTGGTTTCGACTCCAGACTGTTGGTTTTCTGAGTGGAGTTACATGTTCTCCATATGTCTGCATGAGTTTCTCTGGATCCTCTGGCTTTCTTCCACATTCTTGTTAACTTAAGTGGAGAGACTCTGTGAAACATTTTTGTGTTGAGCGCAAAACAAAAAAACATGTCAACATGTGTTAGTCAGAAGCAGGAAAACCACACTCCCAAGTTAACTGGAATCCACCCAGTGAATCATTTGAAATCACTCAAATTTAAAAGCCAGGATGAGGATGGTATAAATATAAAAGGGGACAATGGGAATGAAACATTTAATATATAAAAAAAGCTTCAACGGTAAAAGGCAATAATAAATAAGAAGAATTAGCAGGCAAAGTGACACTGCAGTGGAGAAGCGGCAGTCTGAGGAGTTAAAACAACCACAAGCAGACCTCACGAGGCAGGGAATCGACTATAATCTTGAAAATCGTGTCAAAGACGAGCTTAAACAAGTCCTGCAGTGCAAAATCACGATTTGGTGTCAGGAAAAAAAAGCTTGATGTCGTACCAAATTAGGCTATAAGCGTCCTGTTCATTTGATCCATTGTCCCTTTCTTCTGTCTTTCCTTCGCTCCTCTAACAGCAATTACTGAAAGAAATAATTCCTGCTCCTTGGAGGACCCGTCTCATCACAGGAAGAGGCCGACAGACCGGCCTCTGGGGCCCCCCGACTCCCTGACTGCTCCGAGGGCAAAGCCTCTCTATTTATTGGTTTGGAGAGAGACAAAATAGTCAAAGTTTAAACATAAGCAACTATTATTTGACACTGTCGCAAAGACTTCCTGTCCGGCGGATCCAGCCAAACTCATTACGGCGAGCGGATGTATTTTCTAATAAAGCGGGAGGCGTCAGCCATCCCTGAACTTGGCGAGACGTGGCAGGAGTCACATGAGTCAATAGAGAGTGTTTTAACTGCCTTCCCTTTGACATGTATAACCAACTGGCATGTGGACTGCGGGGAATAAACTATAACTGAACTGTGAGTGTGATTATAAAAACCCAAACAAAGCACCACATATTGCATCGAGCAAGATGGTGAATCTAGGCCAATACCGCAGCCAAAGTTGTTTACTTGGCAGGAACACGCGTGTGCAATATCCAAAACTCTGAATGAGGGAGAAAAAGGGAGGATAAGTGGAGTTTACAGACAGAACCCTTTTGTCAGGCTTCTACAAAGAGCCACATAACATAAGTTAGGCGATTCTGCTCGGGGACGGAGCGAAGCAGCTTTGTCTGCGACGGTCCATCCTCACACGGCGGAGAAGCCGGGCTTTGTGTCCCGGTCGGAAGCTGGCATCCAGCACCGCCGTCTCTGTCACAAGTGCTGTTCGCCAGCGCTTCTCCTGCAGCTTTCAGCCGGAAACATCCTTTGACAACCGCGGTTTGCTTTTATCCGCTTTCTTGGAGGGTCTCGCCGATTGAACATGAATACACAAACAGACGGAGGGACACACCGCAGACTCGCAACTCAAAACTCCCAGTCTGCAGTCGGGTCTACGGTGATGAGAAAAAAAGATGAACTGGAAGAAAAAAAAAAAAGTGTGCCATGTGTGTGACTGCACTGCTGTTCCGAATTGAGATATGTGTAATTCCCTCAGCGTCTTTGCAGGAACAAACTTAAATAAATTATCGAGAGTGAAACAAAACACAAATTTCCAACACACAGGTGACATCTTATCTTATCTTATCTTATCTTATCTTATCTTATCTTATCTTTTCAAGCAAAGTAAGGCATACCCAGAAGGGTGTTTTTGGATGCGCTTTGTTTCACCCTTCATCTTGTTTCATAGAGAAATCGGAAATCTTTAACTTTCCAGTTGGAGAAAACAACCTGAATGTCTATCAGGAAGTATTTGAGAGCTTCAAAAAAGATGCCAGATCACTCAATTCATCATTTTTGCCTCAATTAAGCAGGTTGGAAGCTCTTTATCTTGTTCGAATCCAGGATGCAGAATCCTCAATAAATCCAAACTCAAATGTGAGGCTTCAGTCTCTAATGAGTCGTTTTGGTTCATGTTGGTTTGACTTTTATTTTAAAAAAGACAGAATTAGCCAGCAGATAATGTTGTGTCCCTGTGTTGTGCACAGAGCAGAATGGTGGGAAGTCAAATGTATCCATTCTGCTACTAATAAATGGTTTTATCTGGATTCAGTTACAATCTGGTTCTGAGACTGGCAGGTCTCGTCCATAAAGTCACTCAATAACCACTTTTCCCTTTCTCTCCATCTTTACGCCTTCTTTAGCTTATCCACAAAACAACAGAGCGGCGGTTTGAGGCAGCTGGCCTGTACATCACTCCCAAGGACCGCAGGAGCTCCAGCATCGCCCGCCTTGTGGTGCGAGGATGCAGGAACGGAAAGCGCTCGGTTATCACACACGGCCACAATGAGGTCTGGCGGGCGTCTCGATGATGAAATAGATTTGAATAAAGCAGGGAAGGCCTCGCATACGAGACGGTCTCGCGGGTCACCACAGGGGCCGGAAAGTGGCAGCGGCGCGTTGTAAAAAGCGTGACAGCTGCGAGCGGGCAGGAAAACAGGAATGCACCTTTTCCCTCACACACAAACAAGCAGGCCAGGCGCACTCTGAGTGTCCCTCAGCTGAAACCGCCGTCATCCACTTACTCCAGAAAGCTGGTGATGTAGTCCTTGCTGCAGGCGGACCAGGAAAAAGGGTTGGTGTTGGCTGTTATGTGGGCGGCCATCAGCTTGGCTGTCTCGTGGCCCTTGGTGCCACAGGAATTCCCGATCCCATCGTGGTTCATCCCAAAACTGGAAGACACAAAATAACAAATATTAACGCAGATGCGAATAGTGATCCTCTGATTTTAAAGTGGATCCATGGTTGGCAGTAAACTGCACTGTTCAGAGGGGAGAATACGGGACGGTTCAGGTTCCTGGACTGAAGGATGTCTGCGTCAGCGGCTCTGGCAGTAAAGCTGCAGGTCTGCAGCTCCGAAACAGCTGTGTGAAGGGGTCAAGGGTCAAACCCTGTCTGGAGCTCGACAGGAACGAGAAGAAGTACTAATCACCACTCTGATGCCTGCCTGTCAATCACTGCCTGCAGGTCTGAGCAGGCAAGCGGGAGCTGTGTGAGGATCATCTGGATCGATCACCGAGAAAACGCAAGTCCACAAAGCTCTAAAACGTGTAAAGTTCTAGAGAAAGTTCCACGAAAAAATTTTAAAAAAGTCTCAGCTAGAACAAACAAGAAGTACTCATGAAAACTTTTAAAAATATATATATAAAAGTGACATTCAGACCTGTAAAGACAACTTGTTCAATGATCCAAGAGTGTAATTATGAGCACAGTTATCATATGTCGAGTAGATTCAAATTACAAATAAATCATATTAACAATTCATTTGAAAGAAAAAAAAAAAACCCTTATCTGTCTGGGTATCATTTAAGGGAATATCTCAGGTTACAGCAGGATGTCAAAGCTTACTTTTCCTTACGGTCTAGGAGCACAAATCAGGTCTAATGTATATAACAAACCCTGACCGCATCGCACAGTCTGACCCTGTTTTTCTAAGGCTGGCGTTTATGACATTTTACCCTACTCTGGAAATAAATCAGGCCGGCTGAAACCCTACTGCAGAATGTTTTTTTTATACATCCTCTAGAAGCAGAGACTATTTTTACAACTGCCCCACAACAGAAGCAGACACGAGACATAATAAAGGAAATCGCCATCTTGCTGAACTCTCTCGAGGGAGATACGTAGACTAATACATCATCATTATTTTGCTTTATATTCAGGAAGAAAGAGCCAGAGGTATGTGGACACTGACATTTGCATGAGGAAATATGTGGAGATACAGTTCAAGATGTCTGCAGACAGAGAAAAAAGGGTTACATGCAAGTCTGGTGAACCCAAGTCGTAAGAATTGTTTGCTTAGGAGCAATTCCATTTAAAAACAAATAGAAGAGGCTGAAGATGAGCCAGAATAATAGAGTTTACTAGAAGTGTGTACTTCGAAAAAATGTAAACGTGTTGAGTCATATTTCCAAGAACTGAAGAAAAAAAAATCTTTGAAAACTAAATTCATGGCTGAAATTCAGCAGAAATGTTGCAAAAGCTGCTAATAACATTAAGGTCAGCATGTAGGAATTGGATCTATAGAGTCAAGGCTGCAGGGACTCGCGGCTACCTGCAGGTGTTTATTCAGAAGTGAAACTGTTGGAGAAAGTGAGCTTGAGGAGTAACGATGATGCGAGGTGAAAAATCAGCACAGTCCCGAATGTATGTACCAGATTTCATGGCAATCCATCACATTGTTGTTGAGCTGCTTCACTGACCACCGCACGTGCCAGCCAGGTAGGGTTTGTTTCCACCTGACGAAAACCACCTGCGTCTGTAAGACCTAATCTTCATCAGTCTAATTTAGTCTCTTATAAATTGCCGTATGAGAATATGGGAGGATTTAGGCTCAAAAAGTGCAACTAAAGAAGGTTTACGTGAAGCCAAAACACTACTGCTATAAGCAGTTTGTGGGATATTTTTCTCTGGCTGAAAAACAAAAAAAAAAAAACACTGTTTAGCAACTTTAGCAAATCAAGCTGAATGAAAATAAAAATTCCATGCATGGTGTGTAATTTCATGTTATGATTCACAGGCAGAAAGCAGAAAATTCACTGCACATCTCCAGTTTTGTTGTAGCGCTGTTTGGCTTTCTGTGGGGGATTTGCACGTTTCCTGCGGAGGTGCACGGGTTCTCTCTGGCTTCTTCCCACAACTTAAAGTCATGCTTGTTCGGCGAATTCATAATTGTGCATGAATGATTGTGTGTTTTTCTGTTGGCCCTGTGAAAGAAGGCCAACGCAGAAAAACGACATGTGTTTAAATGCAGCCTTCTAAATGAAATGTTACAAATGAAAGACTTTAACAACTCGACTATGGAGTCTCAGCAAACTTGTTGCATGGTATTTTACTTTCAAAGCTGCTGCCTCCCAGCCAGGTTCACTGATAAGCTTCAGCTCACTTTTTTCTGGAATCAGTATTTTCCAGAACTGCTGCCCCCCCCCCCGCAGTCCTCCTGGCTGCAGCATAAACAATGTCTCACTAATAATAGCCTGTATTGACAGTGGCTGCGCTGCATTAGCCGAGATAAACAAACACTGGTTTAAGTTTGTAGGAGCAGTCTGGAGGTTGTTAGTTTTTCTCAGCTTTTTTGTTGCTGCCTATCCTTTCTTGTTTTTGTTTTTTTTTTTTTTTGGGAAGTAAGTGTCTTCTTCCAACTAACTGATGTAACTGAGAAAGAACTTAAACAATAATTAAACTGAGTGACCATCACAGAAACACTAATAATATAACTACATGCTCATTACTGAGACAGATCCAACTGAGGGAGACAGAAAGAGCACTTTCCTAAGATTTTCTTTTATATGCACAAAAAAGTAAAATAACTTGACTACTTTTCAAAGCAGTAACTAGTAATCACTGATTTTGAGTAACTCGCACGGCACTGCTAGAATGAAACATCTGCGCCAGGTCGGTCGCTTGACGTTGTCCCTCTTCTGCGATCTGCATCACAGAGCGATGGTAAAGTTTTATATTTTATATTAGGATCTTAAACGTCTTTTAAAACTCACTTGTGGCCGATTTCATGCGCGATGGTGAATGCAGAACCGAGGCCGATGTCTTCATTGATGCTGCAGCTTCTCTCCGGCTCGCACATTCCAGCCACGGAGGCCAAGCCTACGACAGACACACACACACACACACACACACACATAAATACACACATGTATGCTAGACAAACATACAAACTCAGGGTCAAGGTGTACCAGCAGTCTTCAGAGACATGGTCATAAATGTGGGATTCCACGCGTATGAACTGCTGTTTGCAGCAGTGCTGAAAGAGAGATTCACGAGGGAGGGGGTGAAGGGGGTGGGGGTGGGGGTGAGGGGGGGTCCAGCTAGGCATCAGCAGCTAGTTGTGCCTTTGCTCCTTGAAAAACTGCTGGAAAACGTCTAGACAAGAATCAGATTTATATATTTCCATTCATGTAACAAGGGATCACGTCCAACGTGAGCCAGAGGAGGGAACATAAGAACCTTCCGTCCAAAGCCGTGCCCCCACCAGAAAACTGTCGGAAAACATCGGTGTTTTCCTCATTTCAGAACTGCAGTTTGAGGCAGGAAAAGGGAGAGGGAGGTGAAAGAAGAGGGATAGGTGAGGGTGCTTAAAGTTAAAACCACTCTGGAAACCAGGTGTCGCAGGTCCTTTTTTCCTCAAAGCCTGACAGGTCAGATCGGGAGACTGCAGGCAATTCTGAAGAGATTACATCTACAGGTGACTCGAAAGCAGATCGGATGACAGCTCAGGGTAGCTGTGTGTGTTGCATGTGTGTTAATATGCAAAAGGTCGATTCACTCAATTTACAAAACCAACATATTTATCTTCACTTATTTATTGTTTGGATCCAGTTTTGTTCTCATGTTTCCACATGTCACCACACAAAGATGCTCCATATATCCTAACTGACTCACATTCCATTGTGAATTAATTTTGATGAATTTCTTCATTTGTATTGCTGCCTAATTAATAACTGAACAACTGCTAATTCTGATTGTAAATTTTATACTTTTTGCCACACATGTTAAACTTTGGATTCTTTTTCATTATTTGTAATGACATGGTAAAAAGAAGAAGGAAAACGGGTTGAAAACACGAAGATGCAACCAAACTGACCATCAACAGCATGGTAGTTTCTTTCTATTGAGGCAGATTCGTAGGGACAAATACTCAGCGACTCAAGCCAGACAATACAGACTTGACACTTTAACTTGATTTTCAGAGATTGATTTCCTCCCCTCGTGTCCGACACACACAGGCTCACAGTCCAGGTTTGCTTCACATCAAAAACTTGGACCCAGCATAAAGGACGGGCTCTTCGGTCGGCGTTACCTTCAGATTCGTCTGTATAGTTTCCACGATCTCTCAGGCTCCCCTTGCTAAAAGTGGCATGACTTTTGTATCCTCTTTACTAAGAGGCTAAACAAGAATAGACTCGCAAATCAGGAGGCCACTGAAACCATTACTGTGAGGAGGAGAGCAGGGAGCCTGAAGGTGAAGAAAGAAGGAGGAGAGGGAGGGAAAGAAAGGAGGCTACTCTACGATTAGGTTAAGAATGCGTGTGTGTGTCGTGGGTGAGAGTAAGCACACACTCAGACACTCACACACACACACACACACACACACATAGTGCACTGCAAGCTGTTTTCTTAACACCGGGTGGACTGTGCATTATCTCCAGCCCCGTGATTACTCGGCGACCCTAAAGGCCAGCGATCTGACCTGAGACCGTGACCCCGCCAAGAGGAGAGGAGGCAGGGGGGGGGGGGAGAAGGGGGGGGGGGGGGGGGTGGAGGGAGGAAGGGGGGGGGGAAGAGGAGGAGGAGAGACAGCGAGGAAGCCAAGCAGATGCCAGGGCAATTAAAGCGACCGGGGAATGTGACGAATGCGGTCAATCTGTCAAACCACCCCTGAAGTCACAGTATTACCTCCAAGATATACTGTGGTGCCTGCGGGGCCTTTTACAAAGATAAGATGGGAAGAGAGGAGGGCTGGCTGAGGTAGGAGGTGTGGGGTGGAGCTGAAGAGGGTTGAGAGTCTTCTTTTTCCCACCCCTTAATACCCCCAGAGCCTGCATATCACCCACTTTATCTCCCTCCTGGATACTCTTAACACTCCCTATAATTGTCCTTTTCCCCTTCCATTTGCCTTTCAGCCCCTCTTCTTCTGCATTTCCTTCATCTTGCTCGGCTCTACTGACCATACCTCATCCTTTCTCTCTCCATTAACCTCAGCTGGAAGCGTGAGCACCTCAGACGAAGCGAGGACAAAGAAAGACAGAGCAGTTTTATAAACTGCGGGGAGGCAGTGACTGCCGCCGTCCAGATTCGAAGGGGTTCAGCCCGACTCGAGGAGGGAGCCGTGCCGAGGAGCTATAATAACACAAGTGAAAACATCCTTCTCATTATGTCTCGCAGGAGTCGTCTGGTGTTCCTCTGAAGGAGACTGCGAAGGCTGCTAAATAAGGTTTGTCTGAGGACAAGGCCGGACGAGAAAAAGAAAACTTCTCCAGAGGGAAAAGGGGGGTGTGGAGGTGGGGAGGGGGGGGGATCATCAACAACGGGTAAGGTTACCTATTTGGCAAGAAAACACACTTCATTCCACTTTGGTCCACTCACCTAAGGTACCGCAGGGTTTGTTCTTGTAGGTGCAGATGTCATACCTAAGAACAGACACAAAAACGGGGGAAAGAACACAAACAATTGAATTAACTCTACGTTTAAATTCTTTTCCTCCCCCTGGCTCATTGCCGTTTCATTCTTTCCTCGCTTAATCACAACGTCTGGCCAGATATAATCTCTCCCTTTAGCATAACAATAGTGTATAATGAAGTCATGACAGGTTCGGTTTCCAAAAAACACCTGGTTTGACTCCTCCGTCTATAGCATGAGGCTCTGGCTTCACGCAGACTTCAGTCATGAATGAAAGGAGGAAAGAAGCGGACAGGCTTCGGTCGCGCCGAGTCGCTGCTGTTAACCCCCGTAACTCACGCACAGGTAATCCAATAGAGCCACAATGCTTCAAGAACACATCATACATTTCAAATGAATGATCCAATCATTCCTAAAGCTTTTAATCTATTAAAACCAAGGGCACTGCAAATTTAATTTCACTCTCCTTCCTCTCCTCTCCCTCTCCCGTCCGCTCTCTCGTTGCTTTCCAGCTCCGAAACAGAGAGGTACAATTGTGACCTCCTTCAGGACGTCTATTTATTTTTGATTTATCTTCCCTTGTGTCTTTTTTTTTTCTCTTTCTTTTAATAAAGTTGAGAACCCATGGGTCCAAATAAGGCTCAACAAAGCAGCAGAGGTCTCTTCCATGATGATGAGTGAGGAAGAGTGTTAATGAAGGAGGATGACTGATCACCACGCTCCACAAAGGCCCCATTGTCTTTAAAAGTATTGGTATACACCTCCATGAGGAGTTCGGCATAAAAAAAAAATAATGTAATGATAATGTATTATTTAATGATATTACACACGACAATCACGGTGGAGTTTTCTCTGTCCTCCTACATTTTTAAAAAGATCCGCTCTCGACAACGCCGGTGGAGGGAATATACACCGTGGTTGCTAAGTAATGAGGCCCAAACAGTTCTGGCAACAATGAAGCAAATTCCAGGCAGTGACAGAGTTCTGCTGTGTTATGGTAACACCCCTGACATAAATTGCAGGTGACAGGTACAGTACGCCTGTAAAAGCACATTTTATTTTAAGAACGCCTCGCGGTTACAGGTAAGGAATCAGACCTTCTAGAACCTCTAGATTCACCGGAAATAACCTGCAACCTATTTGTTCCAAAAGTAGAAAATTACAATGAAACCAGTCGGTTTCACTGTCTGAGTCTGTGTTTACCGCGTGATGAGGACGGCGTTGTCGTGATGAGCCATCCCATTCTCTGGAATACTGTTTCCATCGCCGTGATGAGACAGGATGGACTTCTGCCACTTACAGAAGCTGTCCAGAGACTTGTCAGCATGATGATTGATTTCCAGGTTTGGCTGCAAAAAGAAAAAGAGGCACACATGCAAAACACCGCCTTGCGTTGCTCTTGTAGCATGGTATCAATCTGTGACAAATTACATTTTGCCATGATCTCAGATTGGGTTGCATTCTTTTATACATCTCATCATATTATATTATATTACATTGGATTATGGGTTGCCTTTATTTTGCATTATTACTGCCCATATACTCTGTGTCTGTGTGCTTAATGTATTGTGATGTTTGATGTCCTATTAGGTTGCATTACAAATTAAACAGAACATTCTTGGCAAAATGGGGTAGAGAGGTAAATTATAGACCCAAAAGATCCTTCTCCAATGTCTACCTGTTTGCTTTCCAATGAGGTATTTAAATGCAAAAAACGAGAAAAAACATCCTTAGAAGACAACAAGAAAGCAGCCATAAATTACTGTATTGTGATGACAGTGCTAACCAGCAGAGCCAGGGCACAACAATTATCTGGATGAATTATTTGGAAGAGCGCTGCACTGGGATCAGAGGAAGGCTAGAGGACCAGATTCTGGAAGAGCGAATGGTCCTCGGCCTGATTTAGGGGTAGAAGCGTTTGTGGTAAAGGTAAAACCATTCACAGCAGGAGGAGAATGACGAGTCAGAGGAGTCGATCAAAGGAGAAATGTCTGCAAAATCAATCTACTCCCATGAATTTTGACGACCAATCATGCAGTGCTGGTTCCAGCTTAAGTAATTAAACACAATCTCGAACAACTCAACGAAACATGTCTGCTTTTCTTTGCAGGTCTTCCAAACTGAGGACTGATGCTGCCTTCCTCTCGGATTAGAATGTGACTCAACTTTAAAGGAAAATGTCTTTTTTTTTTTCTTTTTACCTGACGCTAGATAAAAAGCTATGATGACCCTCCCCCCCCCCATTTTGGAAAAACCAGATGGTAGGAAGACACTGTTTCTCCCATCACACTTACATGCACATGTATGGTGCATGTAAAAATCCTCAATCGAGGCTCCCTGAGGGAAGATGCCTGAGCACATCTTTCATCTGAAGTGGTGGCCATATGGTGAATAGCCTCCCTTTTTCTCTCTCCCCCCCCCCCCACCTTATGTCACATAAAACACTGCAGCTCACTCACGCCAAGCGAATCTGATATACACTCGCTGCAGACGAGCGTACAGATACTAAACACTTGAAACGCAAAAGCAGTAACAGGGGACTTTATCTTACCTGATCTTCAGTCAGAACGATCAGTCGGGTCACTATAATGTTCACAACATTTCCTAGACTGGCATCACGGTAAAGTTTGGCAACCTGACCTCCAGAAAAGAAGAAAACACACAAAGTCAGACAACTGAACCACAACATCATCCAGAGCTGCTTGAGTTACCATGGCAGGAAAATATCTAAACAAATAGACTCAAAAATTAGTTGGTGCCACTTTTATAGCATTAGATGCCTTTATCTTACATTAGATACATGCAGACTGTGGACTGTGTTAACAGACAATGACTCCTGAAAATGTTTTAGGATCAATGCAGTTGTTTCCAGAACAAAACCATGCTTTAAATCTGCCACTGCATGAGGACCCAAAGATATCCAACATCCAACCTTCATAATAGCCCTCTGGATAAAGAGATTTCTTAAATGTACTTCAAACTTTTGATTTACTCTATTTTATTTATTTTTTTATTTTTTGCAAATTGGCAAACCTATCGTGATCATAACTTTTGAGAGACTTTATCTCTGTAAAGCACTCTTCTTTTTATCCCCAGTCATGTTGTTGACCTTTTGCACCAAATTCATAATGCAATATGATTTACTGTTCTGTTGTGAATAACACACCACTTACGAAATTTGAAAATCAATACTGTAATAGAAGCCAATTTGATTTGTAGCCAGTGCTTTCTCTTTTTTCTTTATTGTCTATGATATCCTGAATTGTGAAACAAAAATAATTTTCAAGTTATTTACTTGAGGGGTTCAATATTTCTTTTCAAGATATTTATTTTGTACTGGGGACTAAGTTCTGGGAATGATTCTCAAAGAAGTGCATGGAAAACAAAAACGAAAGCGAAGCGAGGCCAGTTTAAAATGTCCTGCGGTCAAACATGAATGAACTGTACTCTGCCTGGAAGTGTGACTGTCTGTCTCTCTGAGCTTGCCCTGCAATGACCCACATTACAGTCGACAAAATCATTTTAAAACAGCTAGTATTGGCAAACGTAACAACTTATCAATACATCTGGTCGGCCTCACATCTCACAACAGTCACAGAAACATCCGCAGAAACAATGTAGTTCTCAAACTTACAATGTTCATCACGGAAAGGATGTAGTGCTCGATGTCTTTGCGTCCGTGGTAGCCCACCATCATTTTATCAGCGACCACGAGCGTCTCCACGAAGCGCTCGGTGCTGATGGACCGCTTCTGCCTGCGTGTGGCATTTGACCGTTTGTTATCGTTTTCAGGAGCGGGGGACGAAGGTGTGCTAAACTGGCAAGGTGAACTGGTTTTAATGAGGTCTGTGAAACACGAGGAGACAAAAGCAGGTCAATGGATCTGCGGTACCATCCAGCCAGGGTTATGATGCGTCACGCGTCGGAGAGAGAGCTGGTTTGTATGTGATGGGTGCACATAGGGAGTCTGCCCCTTTGAACCTTGCAGCTAAAGCCTTTTGTTTTATGACCCAGATGCTCTGGGAAAAAGCTATAAGATGGTACATGTCGGGGCATGCTGGCTTCCTGGCGATGACAGCCTTTGCTGTTTCTTATAAGACCTTGGCCCAAATACCTAAATATCCACCTGGTTCTTTTTCCAGTTCGTCATATCTCAGCCGACGCAGCATTTTTTTTTCCGCCTCTGGAACCGAGTTTCAAAATCTGAACATGATTGTTGGTTCTATAAATAGGATGTGTGTTTCTATAAAAGCCGGAGCCAAGTGTTCCTCACACACTGAAGGGCCTCTCTTTTCGCGAAAACTGCAGCAGGAACTCACTCTTACAGGTTGAATGGTGTCCAGGGCCAACGGCAGCTATAGCACACAAGAGGCCCGGTCATGTCTCGCACAACCTGGGCCTAAAACCAAACCAGCACTTCCTCCAACTCGCTATGTATAGTTCTTCCTTTACGTCAGTTCCACCCACACAGAGTCCAAAACCAAATGGAGGTTCACCAACCTGAAATGCCACAGCTGAACTCCTGGCTATGCTCTTGTGGCGAGGGAATGGCAGACACTTTATAAATAACATGTTGCTGTGCTTCTTCCCGGCTCCATTCGCTGGAGATGGTGGAGGATATGTTCTTTAAAGGCTCTATTAAATACTGTTCTTCTTCTGTTGTTATAACGCCGTGCTTGTAGAGGGAGAGAAAACCAGTTGGGTTAAAAACAGCAAACATTCATGTTATAAATACAAAAAAATCTGATCTGATCTCTCACATGTGTTGGAGAAACATCACTTTAATTAATCTGGGGCACATGAAACAGTTACTTGCATTGTCACATTTCAGTTTTTCTTGTTTCAAACTGAAGGCAACATGAGTTGCCACAAAGACGAGTCAACACAAGTCGACTTCGTGTATTTACATCATAAACGGCTGCAGGTATGAGTGCCAAAACCTGGAAATATGTTTGCATTTTTGTATTTCTCGTTTCCTCATGCAAGGCACAGAGTTTCTGCTGTGAGTTTTAAAGATTAATACCTCAAAAGATAAAATATTAAACTCAGGGTTTACAATTTACAAGCTTTATTCATAAAAAAGGCCTGTGAATACCCGATTTCTGCAAGCATTTACACATATTCAGCATAGCTTTTACTTAAATGTACATCTAATTATCTCAATAAAGTCCCCCGCAATTCTATTTTGTTTATTCCCTAAAAGATCCCTTTCTTATTATCTTTTTTTATATTTATCTGGTTTTGAATCATTTCGCCTCTCCTAGGTCATTTGAATAATTTAGCAATATTTTTTTTTTTTTTTGTTAGCAAAGCATTTAATCTTGGCTGATTGGTAAATTGATCGTAACATAAACATTCCATGTCAACAGAAGCTGCATTGTAATAGCAATCCCCCATAAACGTGAACATACTTAATAACAGTCGCCTGTTTTCAGCATGAAGGTAGTTTATGTCAGCTGTTTTATGATTGCTTCTTCTTGTTCTAATTATCCAACTGCTGTTCCTTCAACAAACATCCAGATTAGAAACCATCTCAGTCCAACTGGATGATGCAATTTCAGGTGTAAAGAAAGAATCCAGCACTGATTTTCAGTCTCTTTTAAAAATTTCGTTAGTTTTTAAATCAAACATCAAGCTTTCTAGTTTCTCGTGAAGCTTCGGAATTCTTTCATGTTGTGTAATTGTGAAGATACCACGTAAGTTTCTTGCTTTACGAACGGAGCGCAAAGACAAATCTATTGTGCGAAATATGCATGATAGGCTATTTTAAGAGAATAAACACTTCAATTATTCAACCGCTTTGTTAAAGTGCAGCTCGCACTGGCTCCGCTTCCAACTCCAAACACATTCCCTCATGTAACCTCCTCATTCTGATTAAGGACGTGTTTAAATGCACACAGTGCATTAGCCACTAATCTGCACTCCGAGTCCAGAACCCCACACAATCAATTACATCGAGACCAACACTGAAACGTTTGTCTCTCCCCTTCAGTGCCCCCCCCCCCCCCCCACCCCTTGAATATAAACCGGGAAAAGTCCTTGAGTTTTGGGTTAATAGGAAACACTGGCTTGGCTCTGTAAAAAACCACAATAAGCACAATTAACCACATATCACACTGGCTTACAGAAACATTTTTCGATTTGGGGGTTTTTATAGTGTGTGATGTCAAGGTCTCAAACTGTCCAGACAACTGATTACATTAAAGCAGAGACACAGTTTTGTCCATTTTTGGTGCTGTAAGAAAAAAAAGAGCAAACACTAATTCGATTTATGATACTCAGCAGCGGGTCTTGCCAACACATTTGGCTTCTTTTTTTTTCACATGATTACATTTGCCAATAAGAAGCAGAGCCTTATTTTTGCTCCATCTTGCAAGTTATTGTGAAGCAATGGGGGATATTAAAATTTCTTCCAATTCCTTGATTAGTGAAGAAACGTGTGTGTGTGTGTGTGTGTGTGTGTGTG